>NW_025746170.1:70000-77500 GCF_021184085.1 Oncorhynchus gorbuscha
CACATTTACATCAGACAGTTTACAAATGTCTAAAACATCTGTTATCAGACACAAGTTATCCACTATAGAGCGGTCAGGTCCACAGTCAGACAGGTCCTCATGGACCACCAGCCCCAGATACTCTATATACCTGATGGAGGGACATTTAGATATCATTTCATATTCTGCACACAGCAATGCAACAGGTTGCTAATTTTTTAGAAGAGCCAACCCCCCTCCACCCTTTTTTTGGCAACAAAGAAAGCACAGCACGTTGACAGGAAACAGAAAGAGAACCCTCATGAAAAGATTCACACACCAGTTCATTAAAATCCCCCCACCAACAGAACAGAAAAATCCCCCCACTAAAGACCCCCCCCCCCTATAGAACTCAGATGGTAAACCATCGATGCCAGGAGCTCGGCCTGTTGAGAGCTGCATAACTGCTGTGGACAGCTCTTGCAAGAGTAATGTCAGAGTCTAAAGCAGCTCTCTGGTCAGGGCCCAATTGAGGAAGACGTTGTAACAACTGTTCAGTACACAGAGGATCACAATCCTCCGCCTTATAGAGGGCAGAGTAGAAATCCACGGCATGTTGGCGCATTTCACTGTCATCCGTGGTCACCTTCCCATCAGGGGGACGAAGGCAGACCATCTGTTTGCGTTGTAATGTCCACTGTCCTAGTGGTTAGAAAAAAAGCGCCTCCATGTCCTTGAGGGAAGAAAAACGAGACCGAATCAATGCACCCTTCACTCTTTCATGTTAAAAAAAACGACCTCCGTTCATGTCCCTTGTCCTGTAAGTTCATGACTAGTCCGGGGTCATTCTGAGTGAGAAGATTCAATTCAATAGATTTGATGTCCTGTTCAAGGGCCCTGAGAGTCTCTTCAACTTACCCTAACCCTAACCCTAACCCTAACCCTAACCCTAACCCTAACCCAACTTCCCATGGTATTTGGGCCTTCCCAACCTCCCACCATTGTCTCAAGAACCTCCCACCATTGTCTCAAGAACCTCCCACCATTGTCTCAAGAACCTCCCACCATTGTCTCAAGAACCTCGCACCAGTGTCTCAAGAACCTCCCACCATTGTCTCAAGAACCTCCCACCATTGTCTCAAGAACCTCCCACCATTGTCTCAAGAACCTCCCACCATTGTCTCAAGGACTCAACATTCCCTTTTGTAAGCCTCAATTTTCCCCAAAACAACAAAAACTGTTCACAAAACATAACATCATGTAACAATTTAACATTGAAGTACGAATAAGGTGATGACCTACGTGGACAAGTGAATATCAACAGACACATTATGATGATCAGAGAAACCCACAGGAGTAATATCACACCTTCCCACCCTACTACAGTAGTGATCAGATACATACCACCTGTCTAACCTGTCTAACCTTCCAACCCTACTACAGTAGAGATCAGATACATACCACCTGTCTAACCTTCCAACCCTACTACAGTAGTGATCAGATACATACAACCTGTCTAACCTGTCTAACCTTCCAACCCTACTACAGTAGTGATCAGATACATACCACCTGTCTAACCTTCCAACCCTACTACAGTAGTACTCAGAAACATACAACCTGTCTAACCTTCCAACCCTACTACAGTAGTGATCAGATACAGAACCTTCCACACTACAGTAGTGATCCTGTCTAACCTTCCAACCCTACTACAGTAGTGATCAGATACATACCACCTGAACCTTCCAACCCTACTACAGTAGTGATCAGATACATACCACCTGTCTAACCTTCCAACCCTACTACAGTAGTGACCAGATACATACAACCTGTCTAACCTTCCAACCCTACTACAGTAGTGATCAGATACATACAACCTGTCTAACCTTGCTGCACTGACACGACCTTCATTAACGTTTAGCCATGTGTACTGCCTAACTTTTGCATTCTTTACTCTCCACACATCAGAAAGCTCAAACTCAGTTAATAGACCAGACAGGCAAGTAGCTGACCGCAGGTGAGGTTCTTCAGATCAACAGTAAAATCCACAGTACAGTTCCAGTCCCCCCCCCCTCCCCTAAAACCATACACCCCTCTTGGTCACACTGTCTTAAGGTTTCCTTTAGTTAATCAAATACAGCACTACGTTCTGTACCCTCATTAGCAGCATGAACATAACAACAATAGGATATGTAAAACCATAACATCCTCCTTGACCAATAAAACCCGACCCTTGGCGTTCTCTGTTATAGATACCACAGTCACCCCTAAGCCTGAGGAAAACAAGATGGCCACCCCAGAACTGAAATTATTACCGTGACTGAGTGTATGCTGCCCCTCCCACCACATACCCCAGTCAACCTCATTTTCCTCATCACTATGTGTCTCCTGTAGGACCTTCATTAAGCCATTTCTGTTTTATTACTTCTAATACCCAAACCAATTTTCTCAAGCATAAACCGCTTCTTCTTCTAATAATAATAATAATATAATAATAATATATGCCATTTAGCAGACGCTTTTATCCAAAGCGACTTACAGTCATGTGTGCATACATTCTACGTATTGGTGGTCCCGGGGATCGAACCCACTACCCTGGCATTACAAGCGCCATGCTCTACCAACTGAGCTACAGAAGGACCCCAGAAGGACTCTTCTCACTCAGCTGGTCTCACCACACCGTCTACTGTAACATCACAGCTGACCTCACAATCTTATCAACATCAACAAAAATCTTCCAATTTGACAGATTCCCCAAAAGTCTGTTCCAGGAACTCATTTACCTCCTCTAGATTGTAAATTGACTCGTCACCAGCTGCTGTCAAGTCTAAAGAGATGTCCATATCCTTCTCCTGATCCTCCTCGACTGAGGCTACAGACCACTGACTCCCCTCTACCACATCCCTCTCAACACTCCCCACTTGCACCCCATCACTAGTACCAGGCATCTCCTCCACTACCTGGGAGACTAGCCCCTCCTGTACCTCATCACTCATACCAGGCATCTCCTCCACTACCTGGGAGACTAGCTCCACCTGAACCCCTCCTGTACCTCATCACTCATACCAGGCATCTCCTCCACTACCTGGGAGACCAACCCCACCTGAACCCCTCCTGTACCTCATACCAGGCATCTCCTCCACTACCTGGGAGACTAGCCCCACCTGAACCCCTCCTGTACCTCATACCAGGCATCTCCTCCACTACCTGGGAGACTAGCCCCACCTGAACCCCTCCTGTACCTCATACCAGGCATCTCCTCCACTAACTGGGAGACTAGCCCCACCTGAACCCCTCCTGTACATCATACCAGGCATCTCCTCCACTATATGGGAGACTAGCCCCACCTGAACCCCTCCTGTACCTCATACCAGGCATCTCCTCCACTACCTGGGAGACTAGCCCCACCTGAACCCCTCCTGTACCTCATACCAGGCATCTCCTCCACTACCTGGGAGACTAGCCCCACCTGAACCCCTCCTGTACCTCATACCAGGCATCTCCCCCCCAGTCTGAGGAAAATACTCTCCAGATGCGTCCTTACCTCCTACAACAATATGTTTCTGCTGCATAACAGACGCTATGTTTCCCTCTGGTACAAGTTGCAACTCAGTGCCCTCAACCTGGACAACTTGTTCATCAGCAACAGGTGCTTGTGGCTGTTCTACGGCTGTCGGTCCACCTCTCCCTACATCAGTGGGCCCAGGCGTTACGAGGCCCACCTCTCCCTACATCAGTGGGCCCAGGCGTTACGAGGCCCACCTCTCCCTACATCAGTGGGCCCAGGCGTTACGAGGCCCACCTCTCCCTACATCAGTGGGCCAGGCGTTACGAGGCCCACCTCTCCCTACATCAGTGGGCCCAGGCGTTACGAGGCCCACCTCTCCCTACATCAGTGGGCCCAGGCGTTACGAGGCCCACCTCTCCCTACATCAGTGGGCCCAGGCGTTACGAGGCCCACCTCTCCCTACATCAGTGGGCCCAGGCGTTACGAGGCCCCCTCTCCCTACATCAGTGGGCCCAGGCGTTACGAGGCCCACCTCTCCCTACATCAGTGGGCCCAGGCGTTACGAGGCCCACCTCTCCCTACATCAGTGGGCCCAGGCGTTACGAGGCCCACCTCTCCCTACATCAGTGGGCCCAGGCGTTACGAGGCCCACCTCTCCCTACATCAGTGGGCCCAGGCGTTACGAGGCCCACCTGCGCCCCTCCCTCCGTCATGTCGCTTATGGCCAACCTCCCCACACTCAGAACACCGTTGACTACCCGTACCAGCATAAACCATATACAGTCTGTTGTCATACTGACTCTTTAAACCATAACTCTAAAGTCTGCTCCGGGTGAGTCCAAAAACATAAAAACCTGTCGCCGAAACGTCATAGCCTGTTTCAGAGCCGGGTGTTTAAAACTACATAGTTTTTATATTTTCTGGGTCAAGGTTTGGCTTTTTCAAGAGGCTTTATTACTGCCACTTTTAGTGAGCTTGGTACACATCCAGTGGATAGAGATGTTTATTATGTTCAACATAGGAGGGCCAAGCACAGGAAGCAGCTCTTTCAGTAGTTTAGTTGGAATAGAGTCCAGTATGCAGCTTGAAGGTTGAAGACATGATTATTTTCATCATTGTGTCAAGAGATATAGTACTAAAACACTTGAGTGTCTCCTTTTGTACTAGGTCCTGGCAGAGTTGTTCAGACTCAGGACAGCTGAGCTTAGGAGGAATATGCCGATTTAAAGCGGAGTCCGTAATTTGCTTTGCTGTTTCAGACGATATGACCTGTTTCAGAGCCGGGTGTTTCAAATGATGACCTGTTTCAGAGCCCCGTGTTTCCAACGATATGACCTGTTTCAGAGCCGGGTGTTTCAAATGATGACCTGTTTCAGAGCTGGGTGTTTTCAGACGATATGACCTGTTTCAGAGCCGGGTGTTTCAAATGATGACCTGTTTCAGAGCCCCGTGTTTCCAACGATATGACCTGTTTCAGAGCCGCGTGTTTCCAACGATATAACCTGTTTCAGAGCCGGGTGTTTCAGACGATATGACCTGTTTCAGAGCCGGGTGTTTCAAATGATGACCTGTTTCAGAGCCCCGTGTTTCCAACGATATGACCTGTTTCAGAGCCGGGTGTTTCCAACGATATGACCTGTTTCAGAGCCGGGTGTTTCAGGCGATATGACCTGTTTCAGAGCCGGGTGTTTCAGACGATATGACCTGTTTCAGAGCCGCGTGTTTCCAACGATATAACCTGTTTCAGAGCCGCGTGTTTCCAACGATATGACCTGTTTCAGAGCCGGGTGTTTTCAGACGATATGACCTGTTTCAGAGCCGGGTGTTTTCAGACGATACGACCTGTTTCAGAGCCGCGTGTTTCCAACGATATGACCTGTTTCAGAGCCGGGTGTTTTCAGACGATATGACCTGTTTCAGAGCCGGGTGTTTTCAGGCGATACGACCTGTTTCAGAGCCGGGTGTTTTCAGACGATATGACCTGTTTTAGAGCCGGGTGTTTCAAATTACTTCGTTTTAAAAATATTTTCTGGGTCAAGGTTTGGCTTTTTCAAGAGGGCTTTATTACTGCCACTTTTAGTGAGTTTGGTACACATCCAGTGGATAGAGATGTTTATTATGTTCAACATAGGAGGGCCAAGCACAGGAAGCAGCACTTTCAGTAGTTTAGTTGGAATAGGGTCCAGTATGCAGCTTGAAGGTTTAGAGGCCATGATTATTTTCATCACTGTGTCAAGAGATATAGTACTAAAACACTTGAGTGTCTCTCTTGATCCTAGGTCCTGGCAGAGTTGTGCAGACTCAGGACAACTGAGGTTTGGAGGAATACGCAGGTTTAAAGAGTCCGTAATTTGCTTTGCTGTTTCAGAGCCGCGTGTTTGCAACCCAATGGGACAATCTTAAATGAACTCCCAAACTTCCCAAACCGCAATGACTCGCGCTCCAGTAGCTCATTGTGAATAAACTGCGATATATTCTACATCGTTACCTTTGTTGAGGAGAAAAAACAGTGCCAAAACTTGAATAAAAATTGTCAAAGACTCCAGCCACCCGAGTCATAGACTGTTCTCTCTGCTACCGCACGACAAGCAGTACCAGAGCACCAAGTCTAGGTCCAAGAGGCTTCTAAACAGCTTCTACTCCCAAACCATAAGACTCCAGCCACCCCAGTCATAGACTGTTCTCTCTGCTACCGCACGGCAAGCAGTACCAGACCACCAAGTCTAAGTCCGAGAGGCTTCTAAACAGCTTCTACTCCCAAACCATACGACTCCTGAACATCTAACCAAATGGCTACCCTGACTATTTGTATTGCCCCTCCTCCCGCTTTTACACCACTGCTACTCTCTGTTGTTATCATCTATTCATAGTCACTGAAAGAACTCTACCTATATGCACATATTACCTCAACTAACCGGTGCCCCTGCACATTGACTCTGTACCGGTAACCCCCTGTATATAGTCTCCACATTGACTCTGTACTGGTACCCCCCTGTATATAGTCTCCACATTGACTCTGTACTGGTAACCCCCTGTATATAGCCTCCACATTGGCTCTGTACCGGTACCCCCCTGTATATAGTCTCCACATTGACTCTGTACTGGTAACCCCCTGTATATAGCCTCCACATTGGCTCTGTACCGGTACCCCCCTGTATATAGTCTCCACATTGACTCTGTACTGGTAACCCCCTGTATATAGTCTCCACATTGACTCTGTACTGGTAACCCCCTGTATATAGTCTCCACATTGACTCTGTACCGGTACCCCCCTGTATATAGTCTCCACATTGACTCTGTACTGGTAACCCCCTGTATATAGTCTCCACATTGACTCTGTACTGGTAACCCCCTGTATATAGTCTCCACATTGACTCTGTACCGGTACCCCCTGTATATAGTCTCCACATTGACTCTGTACCGGTAACCCCCTGTATATAGTCTCCACATTGACTCTGTACTGGTAACCCCCTGTATATAGCCTCCACATTGACTCTGTACTGGTAACCCCCTGTATATAGTCTCCACATTGACTCTGTACTGGTAACCCCCTGTATATAGCCTCCACATTGACTCTGTACTGGTAACCCCCTGTATATAGTCTCCACATTGACTCTGTACTGGTAACCCCCTGTATATAGCCTCCACATTGACTCTGTACCGGTACCCCCCTGTATATAGTCTCCACATTGACTCTGTACTGGTAACCCCCTGTATATAGTCTCCACATTGGCTCTGTACTGATAACCCCCTGTATATAGTCTCCACATTGACTCTGTACCGGTACCCCCCTGTATATAGTCTCCACATTGACTCTGTACTGGTAACCCCCTGTATATAGTCTCCACATTGACTCTGTACCGGTACCCCCTGTATATAGTCTCCACATTGACTCTGTGCCGGTACCCCCTGTATATAGTCTCCACATTGACTCTGTACTGGTAACCCCCTGTATATAGTCTCCACATTGACTCTGTACTGGTAACCCCCTGTATATAGTCTAAAAGGCCTCTATCTACCTCTATGTACTGTGTCTA
>NW_025746170.1:82500-85000 GCF_021184085.1 Oncorhynchus gorbuscha
CTCTCCCCCTCTACCTCTCTCCCTCCCTCCCTCTCTCCCTCTCTCCCTCCCTCTCTATCTCTCTTCCTCCCTCTCTACCTCTCTCCCTCCCTCTCTACCTCTGTCTCTCCCTCTCTATCTCTCTCTCCCCCTCTCTACCTCTGTCTCTCCCTCTCTACCTCTGTCTATCCCTCTCTATCTCTGTCTCTCCCTCTCTACCTCTCTCCCTCCCTCTCCACCTCTCTCCCTCCCTCTCTACCTCTCTCCCTCCCTCTCTACCTCTCTCCCTCCCTCACTCCCTCTCTATCTCTCTCCCCCCCTCTACCTCTCTCCCTCCCTCCCTCTCTCCCTCTCTCCCTCCCTCTCTATCTCTCTTCCTCCCTCTCTACCTCTCTCCCTCCCTCTCTACCTCTGTCTCTCCCTCTCTCCCTCTCTCCCTCCCTCTCTATCTCTGTCTCTCCCTCTCTACCTCTCTCCCTCCCTCTCTACCTCTGTCTCTCCCTCTCTACCTCTCTCCCTCCCTCTCTATCTCTCTCCCTCCATCTCTACCTCTCTCCCTCCCTCTCTATCTCTCTCCCTCCATCTCTACCTCTCCCTCCCTCTCTATCTCTGTCTCTCCCTCTCTACATCTCTCCCTCCCTCTCTACCTCTGGCTCTCCCTCTCTATCTCTGTCTCTCCCTCTCTACCTCTGTCTCTCCCTCTCTACCTCTCTCACTCCCTCTCTACCTCTCTCCCTCTCTATCTCTGTCCCTCCCTCTCTACCTCTCTCCCTCCCTCTCTACCTCTCTCTCCCTCTCTATCTATGTCTCTCCCTCTCTACCTCTGTCTCTCCCTCTCTACCTCTCTCCCTCCCTCTCTATCTCTGTCTCTCCCTCTCTACCTCTGTCTCTCCCTCTCTACCTCTGTCGCTCCCTCTCTACCTCTCTCCCTCCCACTCTACCTCTGTCTCTCCCTCTCTACCTCTCTCCCTCCCTCTCTACCTCTCTCTTTCCCTCTCTACCTCTGTCTCTCCCTCTTTATCTCTGTCTCTCCCTCTCTACCTCTGTCTCTCCCTCTCTACCTCTCTCCCTCCCTCTCTACCTCAGTCTCTCCCTCTCTACCTCTCTCCCTCCCTCTCTACCTCTCTCCCTCCCTCTCTACCTCTCTCCCTCCCTCTCTACCTCTCTCCATCCCTCTCTACCATTCTCCCTCCCTCTCTACCTCTCTATCTCTCTCCCTCCCTCTCTACCTCTGTCTGTCCCTCTCTACCATTTCAATTCAATTCAAGGGGCTTTATTGGCATGGGAAACTTGTGTTAACATTGCCAAAGCAAGTGAGGTAGATAATATACAAAAGTGAAAAAACAATAAAAATTAACACTAAACATTACACAAACAGAAATCTATCTCACTCTAACCCCACCCCGCCTTCTATCTCACTCTACCCCTCCTCCCCCACCTCTCTCTCTATACCCCCACCCTGCCCTCTCTCTCTATCCCCCCACCCGTCCTCTCTCTCGCTCTCTCTCTATGCCCCCACCCCCAGCCTCTCTCAATTCAATTAAATTCCTCTGTCTCTCCCTCTCTATCTCTCTATCTCTCTCCCTCCCTCTCTACCTTGGTCTCTCCCTCTCTACCTCTGTCTCTCCCTCTCTATCTCTCTCCCTCCCTCTCTATCTCTGTCTCTCCCTCTCTACCTCGCTCCCTCCCTCTCTATCTCGCTCCCTCCCTCGCTATCTCTGTCTCTCCCTCTCTACCTCTCTCCCTCCCTCTCTATCTCTCTCCCTCCCTCTCTATCTCTCTCTCTCCCTCTCTACTTCTCTCCCTCCCTCTCTACCTCTGCCTCTCCCTCCCTCTCTACCTCTCTCCCCCCTTCTCTATCTCTCTCCCTCTCTATCTCTCTCTCTCCCTCTCTATCTCTCTCCCTCCCTCTCTACCTCTTTCCCTCCATATCTATCTCTCTCCCTCCCTCTCTATCTCTCTCCCTCCCTCTCTATCTCTGTCTCTCCCTCTCTATCTCTGTCCCTCCCTCTTATCTCTCTCCCTCCCTCTCTACCTCTCCCCCTCCCTCTCTACTTCTGTCTCTCCCTCCGTCTCTATCTCTCTCCCTCCCTCTCTATCTCTGTGTCTCCCTCTCTACCTCTCTCCCTCCCTCTCTATCTTTCTCCCTCCCTCTCTATCTCGCTCTCTCCCTCTCTCTCTCTCTCCCTCCCTATCTATCTCTCTCCCTCCGTCTCTATCTCTCTCCCTCCCTCTCTATCTCTGTGTCTCCCTCTCTATCTCTGTCCCTCCCTCTCTACCTCTCTCCCTCCCTCTCTACCTCTCTCCCTCCCTCTCTACAGCTCTCCCTCCCTCTCTCCCTCTCTCCCTCCCTCTACATCTGTCTCTCCCTACCTCTCTATCTCCCTCCCTCTCTATCTCTCTCCCTCTCTATCTCTCTCCCTCCCTCTCTATCTCTCTCCCTCTCCATCTCTCTCCCTCTCTATCTCTGTCCCTCCCTCTATATCTCTCTCCCTCTCTATCTCTCTCCATCTCTGTCTCT
>NW_025746170.1:90000-92500 GCF_021184085.1 Oncorhynchus gorbuscha
ACCCTCCATGGGAATAGGGTTCTATCTGTGATATACCCTCCATGGGAATAGGGTTCTATCTGTGATATACCCTCCATGGGAATAGGGTTCTATATGTGATATACCATCCATGGGAATAGGGTTCTATCTGTGATATACCCTCCATGGGTTCTATCTGTGATATACCCTCCATGGGTTCTATCTGTGATATATCCTCCATGGGAATAGGGTTCTATCTGTGATATACCCTCCATGGGTTCTATCTGTGATATACCCTCCATGGGTTCTATCTGTGATATAACCTCCATGGGAATAGGGTTCTATCTGTGATATACCCTCCATGGGTTCTATCTGTGATATACCCTCCATGGGTTCTATCTGTGATATACCCTCCATGGGGGAATAGGGTTCTATCTGTGATATATCCTCCATGGGTTCTATCTGTGATATACCCTCCATGGGAATAGGGTTCTATCTGTGATATACCCTCCATGGGTTCTATCTGTGATATATCCTCCATGGGAATAGGGTTCTATATGTGATATACCCTCCATGGGTTCTATCTGTGATATACCCTCCATGGGAATAGGGTTCTATCTGTGGTATACCCTCCATGGGTTCTATCTGTGATATATCCTCCATGGGAATAGGGTTCTATCTGTGATATACCCTCCATGGGTTCTATCTGTGATATACCCTCCATGGGAATAGGGTTCTATCTGTGATATATCCTCCATGGGAATAGGGTTCTATCTGTGATATACCCTCCATGGGTTCTATCTGTGATATACCCTCCATGGGTTCTATCTGTGATATACCCTCCATGGGAATAGGGTTAAACACATGAATGGAAACATTAAGACAATAATTAGCATAAACACATTCATTGAAACATTAAGACAATAATTAGCATAATTACATTAATGGAAACAGGCAGGTATTAATTAGCATAATCTCATTTTCTGGAAAATTAGATATTTCTAATTCAAGAAAACACCAGTTCCATGCTCTTCATTAAGATAAACACACAAAACACGACCTTTATTTAATTGGTTGATGTGTTACATCACCTTTAACTATATACTACTATTGTCTTTCAGTATAAATCACCTTTAACTATATACTATTGTCTTTCAGTATAAATCACCTTTAACTATATACTATTGTCTTTCAGTATAAATCACCTTTAACTATATACTATTGTCTTTCAGTATAAATCACCTTTAACTATATACTATAGGAGGTACAGGAAGTGAACTTTTCACAGCAGGAGGTACAGGAAGTGACCTTTTCACAGCAGGAGGTACAGGAAGTGACCTTTTCACAGCAGGAAGTACAGGAAGTGTCCTTTTCACAGCAGGAGGTACAGGAAGTGACCTTTTCATAGCAGGAGGTGCAGGAAGTGAACTTTTCACAGCAGGAAGTAGAGGAAGTTACCTTTTCACAGCAGGAGGTACAGGAAGTGACCTTTTCACAGCAGGAGGTACAGGATGTGACCTTTTCACAGCGGGAGGTACAGGAAGTGGAGAGACATAAAAAAATACATGCACGTCTCACAGGTGGTGTCAAAGCGCCCAATTTAACTTCCTGCCTGACAAAAGAAGGTCTTCAAAGACGTCACTTGGACGTTTCACATGGCTGCCATGGTAACCGGGCAAGCTGTGGCGCGCTGTCTGTGTGTGTGTGTGTGTGTGTGTGCACTGGAGACAATCATTTCACATGAAAACAGGAGACTATTTTTAAAAAGAACTGGGAGGATGGAAGAAGGGTAAGGGCAGTTACAATGATGCTTTCAAATACTGTGTGTGTGTGTGTGTGTGTGTGTGTGTGTGTGTGTGTGTGTGTGTGTGTGTGTGTGTGTGTGTGTGTGTGTGTGTGTGTGTGTGTGTGTGTGTGTGTGTGTGTGTGTGTGTGTGTGTGTGTGTGTGTTTCTGCCTCCCTGTGACCCTCCCTCTTTACGGCGTCGGCCAACTCTTGGTTTCTGCAGAGAATCTTCTGTTGTGTTTAGTTTCAGTTGTTCCAAGTCACTGAATAGTCAAACCATGTAACAGACTGTGTGAGTTGATCATTTTGGAATTTAGGCTTTTAGGCTTCATTCCTCCAAGCTTCTTTTTCCTGAGGACTCAAAATAATACATTAAATATTTTGCCTGAGTGGCATCATCTAGCCACAGTGAAGACGAGACTCTGGTTTAAAAGTAGTGTACTATTTTTAGGAGTAGGGAGCAATTTGGAACACAGACAACACACAGAGTGTTCTTTTCGATAACAGCCAGCGAGACTCGTTTACTGCAGAGCGGTTTAACCTCGGTCCTCCCAGAATCCCTAGGGACAGCTGGAGGTCAAAACCCAGGCATCCAATAGGAAGTCACCCCAGGCATCCAATAGGAAGTCACCCCAGGCATCCAATAGGAAGTCACTTCCTGTTTAATATTTATTTATTACTCTGAGAGCCGACCGGGGGAAGTTTAGAGTGGAGAGGAGAGGAGAGGAGAAATGAGGAGAGGAGAGGAGAGGAGGGA
>NW_025746170.1:97500-117500 GCF_021184085.1 Oncorhynchus gorbuscha
CACATTGTTACATCACTTCCACATTGTTACATCACGTCCACATTGTTACATCACGTCCACATTGTTACATCACTTCCACATTGTTACATCACGTCCACATTGTTACATCACGTCCACATTGTTACATCACTTCCACATTGTTACATCACTTCCACATTGTTACATCACTTCCACATTGTTACATCACTTCCACATTGTTACATCACTTCACGGAGCCAAACATGGATTTATTTTAATAACGGGGTGTTTTTTTTAAATTGAAAACATTACCTGCAACTGGAGACGAACATTTAAAATAAACGTATTTTGCCGAAGCGAGAACGAAAGCAGTATTGCCAATACCGTGTCAGTTAAAAAAATCTATGGAGGCATTTTATACAGACTGAACTGTAACGCCCAGTATTGGATTTTAGCAGACCAATAAGTAGGATACCCGCCTTCGGGACAACAACCTCGTTTGTTAAGGAGACACACGACCATCGGTTCCTCATGTACCTTGTCTCTGTTATAATTAGATCATATAGTATCCTACTGGTCTGTTTCAATTAGCTCATATAGTAACCTACTGGTCTGTTATAATTAGATCATAGAGTAACCTACTGGTCTGTTATAATTAGTTCATATAGTAACCTACTGGTCTGTTATAATTAGATCATATAGTAACCTACTGGTCTGTTATAATTAGTTCATATAGTAACCTACTGGTCTGTTATAATTAGATCATATAGTAACCTACTGGTCTGTTATAATTAGTTCATAACCTACTGGTCCCTCCAGTTTCTGTTATAATTAGTTCATATAGTTACCTACGGTCTGGTAGTACTTGATGTTTTTATCATATATTTCTGTTATAATGTAAACCCTCAACCGTATAGAAAAACATCCTTGTCTCCCTTTTCCTGGTCTGTTTAGCTGAACTCTCCCTCCAGTTTTCCTTAGTTCATGACAGCTGACCTCTGGTATCCCTCTTCCATGTCTGACAGCTGACCTCAAATCCCTCTTCCTGTCTGACAGCTGACCTCACAATGCCTTTTCCTGTCTGACAGCTGACCTCTGCCTTTTCCTGTCTGACAGCTGACCTCACAATCCCTCTTCCTGTCTGACAGCTGACCTCACAATGCCTTTTCCTGTCTGATGACCTCACAATCCCTCTTCCTGTCTGACAGCTGACCTCACAATCCCTCTTCCTGTCTGACAGCTGACCTCACAATGCCTTTTCCTGTCTGACAGCTGACCTCACAATCCCTTTTCTGACTGTCTGACCTCACAATCCCTTTTCCTGTCTGACAGCTGACCTCACAATCCCTCTTCCTGTCTGACAGCTGACCTCACAATCCCTCTTCCTGTCTGACAGCTGACCTCACAATCCCTCTTCCTGTCTGACAGCTGACCTCACAATCCCTCTTCCTGTCTGACAGCTGACCTCACAATCCCTCTTCCTGTCTGACAGCTGACCTCACAATCCCTCTTCCTGTCTGACAGCTGACCTCACAATCCTTTTCCTGTCTGACAGCTGACCTCACAATCCCTCTTCCTGTCTGACAGCTGACCTCACAATCCCTTTTCCTGTCTGACAGCTGACCTCACAATCCCTTTTCAAGACAGGCCAGTGGGAATAACCTAATCCAGCAGGGGAGAATATCAATAGTGTTTCCTGGATTCCTTGTGTCCCCCACTCCTCGTCTCCTTCTCAAAACGCATTGGAGAAGGGGTTCAGACATTGTGCTAAGAGACAGAGACAGAGGCAAGGAGAGATGAAATGAATCAAGGAAATACAATTAAGAATCACCTTATGAAAGATGCAAATAGAAAGCTAAAAGATATCTCTAAATCCCTCCTTTTGGTCCATTTGCTGCACTGAGTTGACAGTGAGGCTATATTCTATCCACTCTGGTGCTAATGGGTCTCTAACAGAGAGCTCTCCAGCTTCATTATTTTCCTCATAGCAACAGATGAGAGTGAATGTCCATCCTTCCAGTCACTGCCACGGAGAGTTCAGTACTGAATGTACAATTTAATTCTCATTCATCCCAATGTGATTTTATTATATGAGGGAATACACTTCCTGTCCTGTGTTGAAAGGGTTAATGGAGGACAGTGGATGTGATGTAGATGTTATATGGGTGACAGATCTAGCTGGTGTTCTGTGTGATTAACTCAACCCCTTAGCATTTGATTTAAATAGAGACAGTATGTACTGGTAGCCACTTGTAGAGATGTATAACGGCCAATTAACTATGACGACTATAAACACATATATAAGTGTGTGTGTGTCATTATGTTGTCTAACAATATGGAATATACATAGATAGTCAGGAATACAGCGAGTTCTGTTCTTCTTAGACTATATTCCCTTCTCGCGCACTTTTGGACCAGAGACCTAGGGGCCCTGGTTGACAGTAGTGCACTACCTAGGGAATAGGGTGTCTTTGGAACACATACTTAGTTTATGACATCACCTGATGGTTCCTAGAACTCTCAGGATTGATGGTGGATTCCCACCAGCTCTACATCCACAGATATGAAGACTCCATTATAAACATCTATACATCCACAGATATGAAGACTCCATTGTAAATATCTATACATCCACAGATATGAAGACTCCATTGTAAATATCTCTACATCCACAGATATGAAGACTCCATTGTAAACATCTCTACATCCACAGATATGAAGACTCCATTGTAAACATCTCTACATCCACAGATATGAAGACTCCATTATAAACATCTATACATCCACAGATATGAAGACTCCATTATAAATATCTCTACATCCACAGATATGAAGACTCCATTATAAACATCTATACATCCACAGATATGAAGACTCCATTATAAACATATCTACATCCACAGATATGAAGACTCCATTATAAACATCTATACATCCACAGATATGAAGACTCCATTATAAACATCTGTACATCCACAGATATGAAGACTCCATTATAAACATCTCTACATCCACAGATATGAAGACTCCATTATAAATATCTCTACATCCACAGATATGAAGACTCCATTATAAACATCTCTACATCCACAGATATGAAGACTCCATTGTAAACATCTCTACATCCACAGATATGAAGACTCCGTTATAGACATCTGTACATCCACAGATATGAAGACTCCAATGTAAGCATCTCTACATCCACAGATATGAAGACTCCATTGTAAACATCTCTACATCCACAGATATGAAGACTCCATTATAAACATCTATACATCCACAGATATGAAGACTCCATTATAAATATCTCTACATCCACAGATATGAAGACTCCATTATAAACATCTCTACATCCACAGATATGAAGACTCCATTGTAGACATCTGTACATCCACAGATATGAAGACTCCATTATAAACATCTCTACATCCACAGATATGAAGACTCCATTATAAATATCTCTACATCCACAGATATGAAGACTCCATTATAAACATCTCTACATCCACAGATATGAAGACTCCATTGTAAACATCTCTACATCCACAGATGTGAAGACTCCGTTATAGACATCTGTACATCCACAGATATGAAGACTCCATTGTAAGCATCTCTACATCCACAGATATGAAGACTCCATTGTAAACATCTCTACATCCACAGATATGAAGACTCCATTATAAACATCTCTACATCCACAGATATGAAGACTCCATTATAAATATCTCTACATCCACAGATATGAAGACTCCATTATAAACATCTATACATCCACAGATATGAAGACTCCATTATAAATATCTCTACATCCACAGATATGAAGACTCCATTATAAACATCTCTACATCCACAGATATGAAGACTCCATTATAAATATCTCTACATCCACAGATATGAAGACTCCATTATAAACATCTCTACATCCACATATATGAAGAATCCATTATAAACATCTATACATCCACAGATATGAAGAGTCCATTATAAACATCTCTACATCCACAGATATGAAGACTCCATTATAAACATCTCTACATCCACAGATATGAAGACTCCATTATAAATATCTCTACATCCACAGATATGAAGACTCCATTATAAACATCTCTACATCCACAGATATGAAGACTCCATTATAAACATCTCTACATCCACAGATATGAAGACTCCATTATAAACATCTCTACATCCACAGATATGAAGACTCCATTATAAACATCTCTACATCCACAGATATGAAGACTCCATTGTAAACATCTCTACATCCACAGATATGAAGACTCCATTGTAAACATCTCTACATCCACAGATATGAAGACTCCATTATAAACATCTCTACATCCACAGATATGAAGACTCCATTATAAACATCTCTACATCCACAGATATGAAGACTCCATTATAAACATCTCTACATCCACATATATGAAGAATCCATTATAAACATCTCTACATCCACAGATATGAAGAGTCCATTATAAACATCTCTACATCCACAGATATGAAGAATCCATTATAAATATCTCTACATCCACAGATATGAAGACTCCATTGTAAACATCTCTACATCCACAGATATGAAGACTCCATTATAAACATCTCTACATCCACAGATATGAAGACTCCATTATAAACATCTCTACATCCACAGATATGAAGAGTCCATTATAAACATCTCTACATCCACAGATATGAAGACTCCATTATAAACATCTCTACATCCACAGATATGAAGACTCCATTATAAACATCTCTACATCCACAGATATGAAGACTCCATTATAAACATCTCTACATCCACAGATATGAAGACTCCATTATAAACATCTCTACATCCACAGATATGAAGACTCCATTATAAACATCTCTACATCCACAGATATGAAGACTCCATTATAAACATCTCTACATCCACTGATATGAAGACTCCATTATAAACATCTATACATCCACAGATATGAAGACTCCATTATAAATATCTCTACATCCACAGATATGAAGACTCCATTATAAACATCTCTACATCCACAGATATGAAGACTCCGTTATAAACATCTCTACATCCACAGATATGAAGACTCCATTATAAACATCTATACATCCACAGATATGAAGACTTAAAGAACAGAGCGAGAGAGGAGATAGAGAGAGAACCTTTCGGTTGACAGGAGGCGACACATGGAATGGGTTACATGCCTGACTTCACTCTGTGGTTTAAGATAATAGCAGGAACCAGCTGGGAATTACTGGTTCAATACGTGAGCAGATCTGTTTCCATTTATACACCGGAGAAACAGAGAACACAGGATCCAAAGGCAGCATGTGTGCCAATAACACAGTAGTAGACTAACGATCAAGGGGAAGAGAGGAGGAGAGAGGAGGGGAAGAGAGGAGGAGAGTGGAGGGGAAGAGAGGAGGGTAGGGGAAGAGAGGATGGGAAGAGAGGAGGGGGAGAGATGAGGGGAAGAGAGGAGGAGGAGGAGGGGAAGAGAGAGGAGGAGAGTGGAGGGAAGGAGGAGGGGGGAGATGAGGGGAAGAGAGGAGGGAGAGTGGAGGGGAAGAGAGGAGGAGAGGGAGGGAAGAGAGGAGGAGGGGAAGAGAGGAGGGGGAGAGGAGGGGGAGAGGGGAGAGGGGAAGAGAGGAGGAGAAGAGAGGAGGAGAAAAGAGGCGGGGAGGAGAGGAGGAGAAGAGAGGAGATGAGGAGAGGAGGGCAAGAGAGGATGAGAATAGAGGAGTCGAAGAGAGGAGGGAAGACATGAGGGGAAGAGAGGAGGAGAAGAGAGGAGGGGAAGAGATGAGATGAGGGAAGAGAGGAGGGAAGAGAGGAGGAGAAAAGAGGAGGGGAAAAGAGGAGGGGAAGAGATGAGGAGAAGAGAGGAGGAGAAGAGATGAGGAGAAGAGAGGAGGAGAAAAGAGGAGGGGAAGAGAGGAGGGAAGAGAGGAGGAGGGAAGAGAGGAGGGGAAGAGAGGAGGAGAAGAGGGAGGAGAAAAGAGGAGGGGAAGAGAGGAGGGGAAGAGAGAGGAGAGAGGAGGAGAAAAGAGGAGGGAAGAGAGGAGGGAAGAGAGAAAGAGAGAGGGGAAGAGAGGAGGAGAAGAGAGGAGGAGAAAAGAGGAGGGAAGAGAGGAGGAAGAGAGGAGGAGGGAAGAGAGGAGTGAGAAAAGAGGAGGGGAAGAGAGGAGGGGAAGAGAGGAGGAAGAGATGAGGGGAAGAGAGGAAGGGAAGAGAGGAGGGGAAGAGAGGAAGGGAAGAGAGGAGGAGAAGAGAGGAGTGAGAAAGAGGAGGGGAAGAGAGGAGGGGTAGAGAGGAGGGGTAGAGATGAGGGGAAGAGAGGAAGGGAAGAGAGGAGGGAAGAGAGGAGAGGAAGAGAGGAGGAGAAGAGAGGAGTGAGAAAAGAGGAGGGAAGAGAGGAGGGAAAGAGAGGAGGGGAAGAGAGGAAGGGAAGTGAGGAGGGGAAGAGAGGAAGGGAAGAGAGGAGGAGAAGAGAGGAGTGAGAAAAGAGAGGGGAAGAGAGGAGGGAAAGAGAGGAGGGGAAGAGAGGAAGGGAAGAGATGAGGGGAAGAGAGGAGGGGAAGAGAGGAAGGGAAGAGATGAGGGGAAGAGAGGAGGGGAGGAGAGGAGGGAAGAGGGGAGGGAAGAGAGGAGGGGAAGAGATGAGGGAAGAGAGGAAGGGAAGAGAGGAGGGAAGAGAGGAGGGGGAAGAGAGGAGGGGAAGAGAGGAGGGGAGAGAGGAGGGGGAGAGAGGAGGGGAAGAGAGGACGGAAGAGAGAGGAGAAGAGAGGAGGGGAAGAGAGGAGGGGGAGAGAGGAGGGGAAGAGAGGACAGAAAAGAGGAGGAGAAGAGAGGAGTGAGAAAAGAGGAGGGGAAGAGAGGAGGGGAAGAGAGGAGGGGGAGAGAGGAGGGGAAGAGAGGACGAGCAAAGGGGAGGAGAAGAGAGGAGGAGACGAGAGGAAGGGGAGAGAGGAAGGGTAGTGAGGAGGAGAAGAGAGGAAGGGAAGAGAGGAGGGGAAGAGAAGAGGGGAAGAGAGGAGGGGAAGAGAGGAGGGGAAGAGAGGAGGGGGAGAGAGGAGGGGGAGAGAGGAGGGGAAGAGAGGAAGGGAAGAGAGGAGGAGAAGAGAGGAGTGAGAAAAGAGGAGGGGAAGAGAGGAGGGAAAGAGAGGAGGGGAAGAGAGGAAGGGAAGAGATGAGGGGAAGAGAGGAGGGAAGAGAGGAAGGGAAGAGATGAGGGGAAGAGAGGAGGGAGGAGAGGAGGGGAAGAGAGGAGGGGAAGAGAGGAGGGGAAGAGATGAGGGGAAGAGAGGAAGGGAAGAGAGGAGGAGAAGAGAGGAGGGGAAGAGAGGAGGGAAGAGAGGAGGGGGAGAGAGGAGGGGGAGAGAGGAGGGGAAGAGAGGACGGAAGAGAGGAGGAGAAGAGAGGAGGGGAAGAGAGGAGGGGGAGAGAGGAGGGAAGAGAGGACAGAAAAGAGGAGGAGAAGAGAGGAGTGAGAAAAGAGGAGGGGAAGAGAGGAGGGGAAGAGAGGAGGGGGAGAGAGGAGGGGAAGAGAGGACGAGCAAAGGGGAGGAGAAGAGAGGAGGAGACGAGAGGAAGGGGAGAGAGGAAGGGTAGTGAGGAGGAGAAGAGAGGAAGGGAAGAGAGGAGGGGAAGAGAAGAGGGGAAGAGAGGAGGGGAAGAGAGGAGGGGAAGAGAGGAGGGGGAGAGAGGAGGGGGAGAGAGGAGGGGGAGAGAGGAGGGGAAGAGAGGACGGAAGAGAGGAGGAGAAGAGAGGAGGAGAAGAGAGGAGGGGAAGAGAGGAGGAGAAAAGAGGAGGGGAAGAGAGGACAGAAGAGAGGAGGAGAAGAGAGGAGGAGACGAGAGGAAGGGAAGAGAGGAGGAGAAGAGAGGAGGGGAAGAGAGGACAGAAGAGAGGAGGGGAAGAGAGGAGGAGAAGAGAGAGTGTGTTGTTTTTGACACATACAGACACACATACAGACACAGACACAGACACACAGACACAGACACACAGACACACAGACACACACACACCCTCCACCCTCCAAGGGTGTATCTAGGTATCCAGACTGTTTGTGTCTGGTGAATGTGAGTGAAAGTGAAAACCTACAGCAGGTCCATGTGATCTGTTTTGTTCTCTGCCAGAGTCTTGTGTTGTAATTCTCTATTACTGTGTTAATATATTTACACTGCTGATTATTTGTAATTATTATTTAACAAGTCAGTTAAGAACAAATTCTTATTGACAATGACGCCAAAAGGCAAAAGGCCTCCTGCAGGGACGGGGCCTGGGATTTAAAAAATTAATTAATTAAATAAATAATAAATATAGAACAGAACAACACAACACTACGTAAAGAGAGACCTGAGACAACACAACACAACACTACGTAAAGAGAGACCTGAGACAACAACACAACACTACGTAAAGAGAGACCTGAGACAACAACACAACACTACATAAAGAGAGACCTGAGACAACAACACAACACTACATAAAGAGAGACCTGAGACAACAACACAACACTACATAAAGAGAGACCTGAGACAACACAACACTACGTAAAGAGAGACCTGAGACAACACAACACTACGTGAAGAGAGACCTGAGACAACAACACAACACTACGTAAAGAGAGACCTGAGACAACAACACAACACTACGTAAAGAGAGACCTGAGACAACACAACACTACGTAAAGAGAGACCTGAGACAACACAACACAACACTACGTGAAGAGAGACCTGAGACAACACAACACTACATAAAGAGAGACCTGAGACAACACAACACTACGTAAAGAGAGACCTGAGACAACACAACACTACGTAAAGAGAGACCTGAGACAACACAACACTACGCGAAGAGAGACCTGAGACAACAACACAACACTACGTAAAGAGAGACCTGAGACAACACAACACTACGTAAAGAGAGACCTGAGACAACACAACACTACGTAAAGAGAGACCTGAGACAACACAACACTACGTAAAGAGAGACCTGAGACAACACAACACTACGTAAAGAGAGACCTGAGACAACACAACACTACGTAAAGAGAGACCTGAGACAACACAACACTACGTGAAGAGAGACCTGAGACAACACAACACTACGTAAAGAGAGACCTGAGACAACACAACACTACGTAAAGAGAGACCTGAGACAACAACACAACACTACGTAAAGAGAGACCTGAGACAACACAACACTACGTAAAGAGAGACCTGAGACAACAACACAACACTACGTGAAGAGAGACCTGAGACAACACAACACTACGTAAAGAGAGACCTGAGACAACAACACAACACTACGTAAAGAGAGACCTGAGACAACAACACAACACTACGTAAAGAGAGACCTGAGACAACAACACAACACTACGTAAAGAGAGACCTGAGACAACAACACAACACTACGTAAAGAGAGACCTGAGACAACAACACAACACTACGTAAAGAGAGACCTGAGACAACAACACAACACTACGTAAAGAGAGACCTGAGACAACAACACAACACTACATAAAGAGAGACCTGAGACAACACAGCATGGTAGTAACACATGACAACACAGCAAGGCAGTAACACATGACAACACAGCATGGTAGCAACACATGACAACAGGCACAGACAACAGGCACCGACAACAGGCACCGACAACAGACAGACAACAGACACAGACAACAGGCACAGACAACATACACAGACAACATACACAGACAACAGACAACATACACAGACAACAGACACAGACAACAGGCACAGACAACAGGCACAGACAACAGACACAGACAACAGACACAGACAACAGACACAGACAACAGGCACAGACAACATACACAGACAACAGACACAGACAACAGGCACAGACAACATACACAGACAACATACACAGACAACAGACACAGACAACAGACACAGACAACAGGCACAGACAACATGTACAGACAACAGGCACAGACAACAGGCACAGACAGCATACACAGACAACAGACACAGACAACAGACACAGACAACAGGCAGAGACAACAGGCACAGACAACAGGCACAGACAACAGACACAGACAACAGGCACCGACAACAGAAACAGACAACAGACACAGACAACAGACAACAGGCACAGACAACAGACACAGACAACAGGCACAGACAACATGTACAGACAACAGGCACAGACAACAGGCACAGACAGCATACACAGACAACAGACACAGACAACAGACACAGACAACAGACACAGACAACAGACACAGACAACAGGCACAGACAACATGTACAGACAACAGGCACAGACAACAGGCACAGACAGCATGCACAGACAACAGACACAGACAACAGACACAGACAACAGGCAGAGACAACAGGCACAGACAACAGGCACAGACAACAGACACAGACAACAGGCACCGACAACAGAAACAGACAACAGACACAGACAACAGACAACAGGCACAGACAACAGACAACAGGCAGAGACAACAGGCACAGGCACAGACAACAGGCACAGACAACAGACACAGACAACAGACACAGACAACAGGCACAGACAACAGACAACAGGCAGAGACAACAGGCACAGACAACAGACAACAGGCACAGACAACATGCACAGACAACAGACAACAGGCACAGACAACAGACAACAGGCACAGACAACAGGCACAGACAACAGACAACAGGCACAGACAACAGGCACAGACAACAGACAACAGGCACAGACAACATGCACAGACAACAGACAACAGGCAC
The DNA here is from genome assembly GCF_021184085.1 of Oncorhynchus gorbuscha. NCBI lineage: Eukaryota > Metazoa > Chordata > Actinopteri > Salmoniformes > Salmonidae > Oncorhynchus > Oncorhynchus gorbuscha. Next base: position 108,203 of record NW_025746170.1, read on the forward strand.
AGACAACAGGCACAGACAACAGACAACAGGCACAGACAACAGACAACAGACACAGACAACAGGCACAGACAACAGACACAGACAACAGACACAGACAACAGGCACAGACAACAGGCACAGACAACAGACAACAGGCACAGACAATAGGCACAGACAACAGACACAGACAACAGACACAGACAACAGGCACAGACAACAGACACAGACAACAGGCACAGACAACAGACACAGACAACAGGCACAGACAACAGGCACAGACAACAGACACAGACAACAGACACAGACAACAGACACAGACAACAGGCACAGGCAACAGACACAGACAACAGACAACAGGCACAGACAACAGACAACAGGCAGAGACAACAGGCACAGATAACAGACACAGACAACAGACAACAGGCAGAGACAACAGGCACAGATAACAGACACAGACAACAGGCACAGACAACAGACAACAGGCACAGACAACAGGCACAGACAACAGACAACAGGCACAGACAACAGGCACAGACAACAGGCACAGACAACAGACAACAGACACAGACAACAGGCACAGACAACAGACACAGACAACAGGCACAGACAACAGACAACAGGCACAGACAACAGGCAGAGACAACAGGCACAGACAACAGACAACAGGCACAGACAACAGACAACAGGCACAGACAACAGGCACAGACAACAGGCACAGACAACAGGCACAGACAACAGACACAGACAACAGGCACAGACAACAGGTACAGACAACAGGCACAGACAACAGGCACAGACAACAGGCACAGACAACAGGCACAGGCAACAGGCACAGGCGACAGGCACAGGCGACAGGCACAGGCGACAGGCACAGACAACAGACACCGACAACAGACACAGACAACAAACAACAGGCACAGACAACAGACACAGACAACAGGCACCGACAACAGACACGGACAACAGACACAGACAACAACACATGGCTGTTGTCTATGTTGTGTTTCTGTCCAGCCAAAGGAACCCGAGGCCCATTGTGTTGCTGTAAACCATCTCATTTCACCTCAATCATCATCATCAATTTAAATCCTCATGTCAGAAAGATGCAACCGTTTTGTTGCGTAGATGATCAATTACACCACAAGGCTTCGTTTTAGGGAATTCTTCCCGTCTGGAAGTAAAACTGGGAAAGAGACATTGAATTTCCTATAAAACAGTAACGACAACTAGATTGGACTGATTATCCAAATCGTTATTTCATTTGAACAAAAAGTGGGTCATTTCAAAAAGTCTGAGGTAAATCCTTCTAACTGTAGCTAACTGGTGTCAAACCACTCTAAATACCAGCCAGGGATTAGGATCCACTGGCCTTATCAGTCTGCCAGTCAGACTGAGGTCGTTGACTGAAACGCTAAAGAGCTTATAACAAATCAACTTCTCCTTTTTTATGGTTTGATCTGTCAGTACCACTTCTCTGTGCTGGAGTCAATCCATCTGTCTTCGTTTACAATCTCTGTCTCTCTCTCTCTGTCTCTCTCTCTCTGTCTCTCCCTCTCTCTCTCTGTCTCTCTCTCTCTGTCTCTCTCTCTGTCTCTCTCTCTCTCTGTCTCTCTCTCTCTCTGTCTCTCTCTCTCTCTCTCTCTCTCTGTCTCTCTCTCTCTTTCTCTCTCTCTGTCTCTCTCTCTGTCTCTCTCTCTCTCTGTCTCTCTCTCTCTGTCTCTCTCTCTCTCTGTCTCTCTCTCTCTCTCTCTGTGTCTCTCTCTCTTGTCTCTCTCTCTCATACCATCTCTCTCTCTCTCTCTCTCTCTCTCTCTCTCTCTCTCTCTCTCTCTCTCTCTCTCTCTCTCTCTCTCTCTCTCTCTCACACTCTCTCTGTCCCACAGCACCTCTTCACGATATTAACAACATACATGGTAATTAGGTGGGACTTCATGAAGCAAAAGTCCCGACTTTAAAATCTTCGTCATATTCCTTCTTCTTCTTTTTGTTGTTGTTAATATCCTTCCGCACGCCAATCCTCTTACAACGTTTAAGCTGGAGACGTCATTCAAACAGTAAACTTTGCATCCCGGTCTGAAAATAAAAGATTGTCCTTGAATACAATGTTTTGATACGATATATACTTTTAAACTTAAACGTTTCGTTTTCTCTGTCTTTCTGTCCGTCTACTTCGTTCCCTTTAACGGGACTCGTTTCCAACATTCTAAAGCTCCCCGTTGTGACATCATCACTTCCTACAACGTAACCGTCTCTGCTAATCAAACACTGGGACATACACTGAGACACTGAGACACTGAGACATACACTGAGACACTGAGACATACACAGAGACATACACTGAGAAATACACTGATACACTGAGACATACACTGAGACATACACTGAGACACTGAGACACTGATACACTGAGACACTGAGACACTGAGACACTGAGACATACACTGAGACACTGATACACTGATACACTGATACACTGAGACACTGAGACACTGAGACACTGAGACACTGAGACATACACTGAGACATACACTGAGACACTGAGACACTGAGACACTGAGACACTGAGACACGGAGACATACACTGAGACACACACTGAGACACTGAGACACTGAGACATTGAGACACTGAGACACTGAGACATACACTGAGACACTGATACACTGATACACTGATACACTGAGACACTGAGACACTGAGACACTGAGACATACACTGAGACACTGAGACACTGAGACACTGAGACATACACTGAGACACTGAGACACTGAGACACTGAGACATACACTGAGACATACACTGAGACATACACTGATACACTGAGACATACACTGATACACTGAGACACTGAGACACTGAGACACTGATACACTGAGACACTGAGACACTGAGACACTGAGACACTGATACACTGAGACACTGATACACTGAGACATACACTGAGACACTGAGACACTGAGACACTGAGACATACACTGAGACATACACTGAGACATACACTGAGACATAAACTGATACACTGAGACATACACTGATACACTGAGACACTGAGACACTGAGACACTGAGACACTGAGACATACACTGAGACATACACTGAGACATACACTGATACACTGAGACACTAATACACTGAGACACTGATACACTGAGACACTGAGACACTGAGACACTGAGACACTGATACACTGAGACATACACTGAGACACTGAGACACTGAGACACTGAAACATACACTGATACACTGAGACACTGAGACATACACTGAGAAACCGAGACACTGAGACACTGAGACACTGAGACACTGAGACACTGAGACATACACTGATACACTGAGACACTAAGACATACACTGAGAAACTGAGACACTGAGACACTGAGACATACACTGAGACACTGAGACATACACTGATACACTGAGACTTACACTGAGACATATCCTGAGACATACACTGAGACACTGAGACACTGATACACTGAGACACTGAGACACTGATACACTGAGACATATCCTGAGACATACACTGAGACACTGAGACACTGAGACACTGATACACTGAGACATACACTGAGACATACACTGAGACATACACTGAGACATACACTTAGACACTGAGACATACACAGAGACACTGAGACACTGAGACACTGATACACTGAGACATACACTGAGACACTGAGACACTGAGACACTGATACACTGAGACACTGATACACTGAGACACTGATACACTGAGACATACACTGAGACACTGAGACACTGATACACTGAGACACTGATACACTGAGACATACACTGAGACACTGAGACACTGATACACTGAGACACTGATACACTGAGACATACACTGATACACTGAGACACTGATACACTGAGACATACACTGAGACACTGATACACTGAGACACTGATACACTGAGACATACACTGAGACACTGAGACACTGATACACTGAGACACTGAACCATACACTGAGACATACACTGATACACTGAGACACTGAACCATACACTGAGACATACACTGAGACACTGAGACACTGAGACACTGAGACACTGATACACTGAGACACTGAGACACTGAGACACTGAGACATACAGTGAGACACTGAGACATACACTGAGACACTGAGACATACACTGAGACACACACTGAGACACTGAGACACTGAGACACTGAGACATACACTGAGACACTGATACACTGATACACTGAGACACTGAGACACTGAGACACTGAGACATACACTGAGACACACACTGAGACACTGATACACTGAGACACTGATACACTGAGACACTGATACACTGAGACACTGAGACACTGAGACACTGAGACATACACTGAGACACTGAGACACTGAGACACTGATACACTGATACACTGATACACTGATACACTGAGACACTGAGACACTGAGACACGGAGACATACACTGAGACACACACTGAGACACTGAGACACTGAGACACTGAGACACTGAGACACTGAGACACTGACACTGAGACATACACTGAGACACTGATACACTGATACACTGATACACTGATACACTGATACACTGATACACTGATACACTGAGACACTGAGACATACACTGAGACACTAAGACATACACTGAGACACTGATACACTGATACACTGAGACACTGAGACACTGAGACACTGAGACACTGAGACACTGAGACACTGAGACATACACTGAGACACTGAGACATACACTGATACACTGAGACTTACACTGAGACATATCCTGAGACATACACTGAGACACTGAGACACTGATACACTGAGACACTGAGACACTGATACACTGAGACATATCCTGAGACATACACTGAGACACTGAGACACTGAGACACTGATACACTGAGACATACACTGAGACATACACTGAGACATACACTGAGACATACACTTAGACACTGAGACATACACAGAGACACTGAGACACTGAGACACTGATACACTGAGACATACACTGAGACACTGAGACACTGAGACACTGATACACTGAGACACTGATACACTGAGACACTGATACACTGAGACATACACTGAGACACTGAGACACTGAGACACTGAGACACTGATACACTGAGACACTGATACACTGAGACATACACTGATACACTGAGACACTGAGACACTGAGACACTGATACACTGAGACACTGATACACTGAGACACTGATACACTGAGGCATACACTGAGACACTGAGACACTGAGACACTGAGACACTGATACACTGAGACACTGATACACTGAGACATACACTGATACACTGAGACACTGATACACTGAGACATACACTGAGACACTGATACACTGAGACACTGATACACTGAGACATACACTGAGACACTGATACACTGAGACACTGATACACTGAGACATACACTGAGACACTGAGACACTGATACACTGAGACACTGAACCATACACTGAGACATACACTGATACACTGAGACACTGAACCATACACTGAGACATACACTGAGACACTGAGACACTGAGACACTGATACACTGAGACACTGAGACACTGAGACACTGAGACATACAGTGAGACACTGAGACATACACTGAGACACTGAGACATACACTGAGACACACACTGAGACACTGAGACACTGAGACACTGAGACATACACTGAGACACTGAGACACTGATACACTGAGACACTGATACACTGAGACACTGAGACACTGAGACACTGAGACACTGAGACACTGAGACACTGAGACACTGATACACTGATACACTGATACACTGATACACTGAGACACTGAGACACTGAGACACGGAGACATACACTGAGACACACACTGAGACACTGAGACACTGAGACACTGAGACACTGAGACACTGAGACACTGAGACACTGAGACACTGAGACATACACTGAGACACTGATACACTGATACACTGATACACTGATACACTGATACACTGAGACACTGAGACATACACTGAGACACTAAGACATACACTGAGACACTGATACACTGATACACTGAGACACTGAGACACTGAGACACTGAGACACTGAGACACTGAGACACTGATACACTGAGACACTGAGACACTGAGACACTGAGACATACACTGAGACACACACTGAGACACTGAGACACACACTGAGACATGCACTGAGACATACACTGAGACACACACTGAGACATACACGGAGACATACACTGAAACATACACTGAGACATACACGGAGACATACACTGAGACATACACTTAGACACTGAGACATACACAGAGACATACACTGAGACATACACTGAGACATACACTGAGACACACACTGAGACATACACTGAGACATACACGGAGACATACACTGAGACACTGAGACATACACTGATACACTGAGACATACACTGAGACACTGAGACATACACTGAGACACTGAGACATACACTGAGACACTGAGACATACACTGAGACATACACTGATACACTGATACACTGAGACATACACTGAGACACTGAGACACTGAGACACTGATACACTGAGACACTGATACACTGAGACACTGATACACTGAGACATACACTGAGACACTGAGACATACACTGAGACACTGATACACTGATACACTGAGACACTGAGACACTGAGACACTGAGACACTGAGACACTGAGACATACACTGAGACACACACTGAGACATACACTGAGACACTGAGACACTGAGACACTGATACACTGAGACACTGATACACTGAGACACTGATACACTGAGACACTGAGACACTGAGACACTGAGACACTGAGACATACACTGATACACTGAGAGATACACTGATACACTGATACACTGAGACATACACTGATACACTGAGACACTGAGACACTGATACACTGAGACACTGAGACACTGATACACTGAGACATATCCTGAGACATACACTGAGACACTGAGACACTGAGACACTGATACACTGAGACATACACTGAGACATACACTGAGACATACACTGAGACATACACTTAGACACTGAGACATACACAGAGACACTGAGACACTGAGACACTGAGACACTGATACACTGAGACACTGATACACTGAGACACTGATACACTGAGACATACACTGAGACACTGAGACACTGAGACACTGAGACACTGATACACTGAGACACTGATACACTGAGACATACACTGATACACTGAGACACTGAGACACTGAGACACTGATACACTGAGACACTGATACACTGAGACACTGATACACTGAGACATACACTGAGACACTGAGACACTGAGACACTGAGACACTGATACACTGAGACACTGATACACTGAGACATACACTGATACACTGAGACACTGATACACTGAGACATACACTGAGACACTGATACACTGAGACACTGATACACTGAGACATACACTGAGACACTGATACACTGAGACACTGATACACTGAGACATACACTGAGACACTGAGACACTGATACACTGAGACACTGAACCATACACTGAGACATACACTGATACACTGAGACACTGAACCATACACTGAGACATACACTGAGACACTGAGACACTGAGACACTGAGACACTGATACACTGAGACACTGAGACACTGAGACACTGAGACATACAGTGAGACACTGAGACATACACTGAGACACTGAGACATACACTGAGACACACACTGAGACACTGAGACACTGAGACACTGAGACATACACTGAGACACTGATACACTGATACACTGAGACACTGAGACACTGAGACACTGAGACATACACTGAGACACACACTGAGATACTGATACACTGAGACACTGATACACTGAGACACTGATACACTGAGACACTGAGACACTGACACACTGAGACACTGAGACACTGAGACACTGAGACACTGATACACTGATACACTGATACACTGATACACTGATACACTGAGACACTGAGACACTGAGACACTGATACACTGAGACACTGAGACACTGAGACACTGAGACATACAGTGAGACACTGAGACATACACTGAGACACTGAGACATACACTGAGACACACACTGAGACACTGAGACACTGAGACACTGAGACATACACTGAGACACTGATACACTGATACACTGAGACACTGAGACACTGAGACACTGAGACATACACTGAGACACACACTGAGATACTGATACACTGAGACACTGATACACTGAGACACTGATACACTGAGACACTGAGACACTGACACACTGAGACACTGAGACACTGAGACACTGAGACACTGATACACTGATACACTGATACACTGATACACTGATACACTGAGACACTGAGACACTGAGACACGGAGACATACACTGAGACACACACTGAGACACTGAGACACTGAGACACTGAGACACTGAGACACTGAGACACTGAGACACTGAGACATACACTGAGACACTGATACACTGATACACTGATACACTGATACACTGATACACTGAGACACTGAGACATACACTGAGACACTAAGACATACACTGAGACACTGATACACTGATACACTGAGACACTGAGACACTGAGACACTGAGACACTGAGACACTGAGACACTGATACACTGAGACACTGAGACACTGAGACACTGAGACATACACTGAGACACACACTGAGACACTGAGACACACACTGAGACATGCACTGAGACATACACTGAGACACACACTGAGACATACACGGAGACATACACTGAAACATACACTGAGACATACACGGAGACATACACTGAGACATACACTTAGACACTGAGACATACACAGAGACATACACTGAGACATACACTGAGACATACACTGAGACACACACTGAGACATACACTGAGACATACACGGAGACATACACTGAGACACTGAGACATACACTGATACACTGAGACATACACTGAGACACTGAGACATACACTGAGACACTGAGACATACACTGAGACACTGAGACATACACTGAGACATACACTGATACACTGATACACTGAGACATACACTGAGACACTGAGACACTGAGACACTGATACACTGAGACACTGATACACTGAGACACTGATACACTGAGACATACACTGAGACACTGAGACATACACTGAGACACTGATACACTGATACACTGAGACACTGAGACACTGAGACACTGAGACACTGAGACACTGAGACATACACTGAGACACACACTGAGACATACACTGAGACACTGAGACACTGAGACACTGATACACTGAGACACTGATACACTGAGACACTGATACACTGAGACACTGAGACACTGAGACACTGAGACACTGAGACATACACTGATACACTGA
>NW_025746170.1:122500-135000 GCF_021184085.1 Oncorhynchus gorbuscha
CCAGGGGGAGGGGAACAACCCCAGGGGAAGGGAAACAGCCCCAGGGGAAGGGAAACAGCCCCAGGGGAAGGGGAACAGCCCCAGGGGAAGGGAAACAGCCCCAGGGGGGAGGGGAACAGCCCCAGGGGGAGGGAAACAGCCCCAGGGGGAGGGAAACAGCCCCAGGGGGGGAAACAGCCCCAGGGGGAAGGGAAACAGCCCCAGGGGAAAGGAAACAGCCCCAGGGGGAAGGGGAACAGCCCCAGGGTGAAGGGAAACAACCCCAGGGGGAGGGGAACAGCCCCAGGGGGAAGGGAAACTGCCCCAGGGGAAGGGAAACAGCCCCAGGGGGAGGAAAACAGCCCCAGGGGGGAGGGAAACAGCCCCAGGGGGAGGGAAACAGCCCCAGGGGGAGGGAAACAGCCCCAGGGGGGAGGGAAACAGCCCCGGGGGAAGTAGAGGACTTGATCCCAGATCGCACCCTATTCCCTACACAGTGCCCTGTTACCTTATGGGTACTGGTCAATAGTAAATAATTGAAGTGGTATTTGGAATAAAGAATGGCTTATTGTAGATACTATGCAGCTACTAGGGACTGGGCCATGATATACTGTATCTCAGTAGGACTGGGCCATGATATACTGTATCTCAGTAGGACTGGGCCATGATATACTGTATCTCAGTAGGACTGGGCCATGATATACTGTATCTCAGTAGGACTGGGCCATGATATACTGTATCTCAGTAGGACTGGGCCATGATATACTGTATCTCAGTAGGACTGGGCCATGATATAGCTCAGTAACAGGGACTGGGCCAGTATATATCTCAGTACCAGGGACTGGGCCAGTATATATCTCAGTACCAGGGACTGGGCCAGTATATATCTCAGTACCAGGGACTGGGCCAGTATATATCTCAGTACCAGGGACTGGGCCAGTATATATCTCAGTACCAGGGACTGGGCCAGTATATATCTCAGTACCAGGGACTGGGCCAGTATATATCTCAGTACCAGGGACTGGGCCAGTATATATCTCTGTACCAGGGACTGGGCCAGTATATATCTCAGTACCAGGGACTGGGCCAGTAAAATCTCTATGAGTGTAAAAACATTAAGGACACCTGCTCTTTCCATGACATAGACGGACCAGATGAATCCAGGTGACAGCTATGATCCCTTATTGATGTCACTTTTTAAATCCACTTCAATCAGAGTAGATGAAGGGGAGGAGACAGATTAAAGAAGGATTTTTAAGCCTCGAGAGGCTTACGGTGGTAGGTGCCAGGCACACGGTTTGTGTCAAGAACTTTAAAGCTGCTGAGTTTTTCACTCTCAGCAGTTTCCTGTGTGTATCATGAATGGTCCAGCACTCAAATGACATCCAGACAACTTGACACAACTGTGGGAAGCATTGAAAGTCAACATGCGCCAGCATCCCTGTGGAACGCTTTCAACATCTTGTAGAGTCAACATGAGGCCAGCATCCCTGTGGAACGCTTTCAACACCTTGTAGAGTCAACATGGGCCAACATCCCTGTGGAACGCTTTCAACACCTTGTAGAGTCAACATGGGCCAGCATCCCTGTGGAACGCTTTCAACACCTTTTGTAGAGTCAACATGGGCCAACATCCCTGTGGAACGCTTTCAACACCTTGTAGATTCACGGTTATCAGATTTCATTGGTCAAATACACATAGTTAGCAGATGTTATTGGTCACATGGTTATCAGATTTCATTGGTCACATACACATGGTTAGCAGATGTTATTGGTCACATGGTTAGCAGATGTTATTGGTCACATGGTTAGCAGATGTTATTGGTCACATGGTTAGCTGATGTTATTGGTCACATGGTTATCAGATGTTATTGGTCACATGGTTAGCAGATGTTATTGATCACATGGTTATCAGATGTTATTGGTCACATGGTTATCAGATGTTATTGGAGTGTAGCGAAATGCTTGTGCTTCTAGTTCCGACAGTGCAGTAATATATCTAACAATTCCCCAACAACTACCTAATACAGACCAATCTAAAGGGATGGAATGAGTATATGTACATATAAATATATGGACGAGTGGCATAGGCAAGATGCAGTAGATGGTATAAGATACAGTATATTCATATGAGATGAGTAATATATAGACTAAGATATAGTATAGAATACAGTATATACATATGAGATGAGTAATGTAAGATATGTAAACATTATTAAAATAGTGATCCATTTATTAAAGTGGCCAGTGATATCAAGTCTGTGTTTATAGGGCAGCAGTCTCTCTGTGTTAGTGACGGCTGTTTAACAGTCTGATGGCCTTGAGATAGAAGCTGTTGACCAGTCTGATGGCCTTGAGATAGAAGCTGTTTAACAGTCTGATGGCCTTGAGATAGAAGCTGTTTAACAGTCTGATGGCCTTGAGACAGAAGCTGTTTAACAGTCTGATGGCCTTGAGATAGAAGCTGTTTAGCAGTCTGATGGCCTTGAGACAGAAGCTGTTTTTCAGTCTCTCGGTCCCTGCTTTGATGCACCTGTACTGACCTCGCCTTCTGGATGGTAGTGAACAGGCAGTGGCTCAGGTGGTTGATGTCCTTGATGATCTTTTTGGCCTTCCTGTGACATCGTGGTGCTGTAGGTGTCCTGGAGGGCAGGTAGTTTGCATCCAGTGTTGGTTTGAGCAGACCGCACCACCCTCTGGAGAGCCTTGCGGTTGAGGGTGGTGCAGTTTCCGTACCAAGCGGTGATACAGCCCGACAGGATGCTCTCAATTGTGCATCTGTAAAAGTTTGTGAGGGTTTTAGGTGACAAGTCACATTTCTCCAGCCTCCTGAGTAGAAGAGGCACTGTTGTGCCTTCTTAACCACTCTGTCTGTGTGTTTGGACCATATCAGTGCTACGGGGACGGTGGCCATTTAGTTCAGTTAACTTTGCATTCTTGGGTACAGGAACAATGGCGGCCATCTTGAAGTATATGGGGACAGCAGACTGCGATAGAGAGCGATTGAATATGTCCTTAAACACTCCGGCCAGCTGGTCTGCGCATGCTCTGAGGACGTTGCTACGAATGCAGTCTGGGCCAACAGCCTTGCGAGGACTAACACGTTCAAATGTCTTACGTCGGCCACGGGAAGGCGAGAGGGGGGGCCTGCTGTCCTTGTTAGCGGGCCGCGTCGGTGGCACTGTGTTATTTTCGAAGCGGACAAAGAAGGTGTTTAGTTTGTCTGGAAGCAAGACATCGGTGTCCGTGACTTGGCTGGTTTTCATTTTGCAGTCCGTGATTTCCTGTAGACCCTGCCACATACGTCTCGTGTCTGAGCCGGTGAACTTCGACTCCACTTTGTGGTGTTCTTAACGTTTTGTACACTAAGTGTCCGTCTCAGTACTTGACCATTCAGTCAGTCGGTACATCAACTACACGGTTTCTTGGTCCTCAGATATGGTAATTACCCATGTTTCCTTGGTGGTTAGTTAGAATAATAAACTACGGACGACCTGGTGGGACTGCTGTCCCTTTGTCTAGTCTCAATAAAGAGAGAGCTTTTCCACGGTCTGTCTGTGGTCTCTGTAGCACGCAGGCCCTGTTGAATTTCAATGGGACGCCGTCTCTGTCGAGTCTTAAAGAGACAACTAATTAGCAAAAAAAAGACGTTGTTTTCCCGACGTATAATTGAAAAAAAAAATGAATTAGTAAGCCATCAGTCGAAAAAGTCAAGATTAAACGTCTTGTCTGTCCGCGTGCCAAATGGACCCCTATTAACCCCATAGGACTCTGGTCAAGCGTAGTGCACGATGTAGGGAATAGGGAGCTATTTGGGACACAGAGGATGTCTCTGTGTGTTGTTTTCTCAGAGCTTTTCTCTTTGTCAGTTTGTGGTGAACCCGTTCAACGCCTTGGTAAACTCTACGGTTTGTTTCCTAATTTAATCTCTCAAACGTTAATTAACTGTTGACAAAGGATACTTGGAGAAAAGGTGTGTGTGCACGTGTGTTTGTTCGCGTGTGTGTGTGTGTGTGTGTGTGTGTGTGTGTGTGTGTGTGTGTGTGTGTGTGTGTGTGTGTGTGTGTGTGTGTGTGTGTGTGTGTGTGTGTGTGTGTGTGTGTGTGTGTGTGTGTGTGTGTGTGTGTGTGTGTGTGTGTGTGTGTGTGTGTGTGTGTGTGTGTGTGTGTGTGTTGTTCCCCTCTGCCACGTTGACTAAGGTTGATCCTTTTATTTCCCAGGGTTTTCAAACTGACAAAACAATAATTGGAATGTATATTTAATGCCTCTTATCTAGAACCTGCAGGAAGAAAGCAGCTCTGATGAAGAGAAGAGTTCATTCTGCAGGTAGGAAGAGATGCTGTGTATGCACAGTGTTGTGAAGAAGGGTCAACAGCACCTCTTCAACCTCAGCAGGCTGAAGAGATTTGGCTTGGCACCTAAAACCCACACAAACTTCTATAGATGCACCATTGAGAGCATCCTGTCGTGCTGTATCACCGCCTGGTACGAAAAATGCACTGACGGCAACCGCAGGGCTCTCCAGAGGGTGGTACGGTCTGCACAACGCATCATCGGGGGCAAACTACCTGCCCTCCAGGACACCTACAGCACCTGACAGGAATGACATTCATCTCTCTCTCTCTCTCCCTCCATCTCTCTCCCTCTCTTTCTCTCCCTCCATCTCTCTCTCTCTCCATCTTCTCTCTCTCCTCCATCTCTCTCTCTTTCTCTCCCTCCATCTCTCTCTTCTCTCTCTCTCTCTCTCTCTCTCTCTTTCTCTTCCTCCATCTCTCCCTCCATCTCTCTCTCTTTCTCTCCCTCCATCTCTCTCTCTTTCTCTTCCTCCATCTCTCTCTCTTTCTCTCCTCCATCTCTCTCTCTTTTCTTCCTCCATCTCTCTCTCTTTTCTCTCCCTCCATCTCTCTCTCTTTCTCTCTCCCTCCATCTTTCTCTTCTCCATTCTCTCTTTCCTCCATCTCTCTCTCTCTCTTCCTCCATCTCTCTCTCTTTCTCCCACCTCTCTCTATCTTTCTCCTCCCTCCATCTCTCTCTTTCTCTCCCACCTCTCTCTCTCTTTCACTCCCTCTATCTCTCGTTCCTTCTCCAGGTAAAATGACATTGGCATGAGGCTTTGAGAGACCCTGGGTGCATGCAGATTGTATAGCGTTTCCACATGAAGTTTCACTGTGTGTGTGTGTGTGTGTGTGTGTGTGTGTGTGTGTGTGTGTGTGTGTGTGTGTGTGTGTGTGTGTGTGTGTGTGTGTGTGTGTGTGTGTGTGTGTGTGTGTGTGTGTGTGTGTGTGTGTGTGTGTGTGTGTGTGTGTGTGTGTGTGTGTGTGTGTGTGTGTGTGTGTGTGTGTGTGTGTGTCTTTGTATGGTCTTCATTCTCTCTAAGCAATTTGATTGTGAGAAGAAGAGAGCCACGTCCTCTGGTGAGAAATATCTACCTGCTCTGAAGAAGCAGCAGCCTTTAATTAGATGGTTTAGTATAAGTGTCCCGCCTGCCCCTTCACCATCTCTGTTACAATACGTCCTCTACGACACCCTATCCTATTGTAGTGTCTCTTCGCCATCTCTGTTACAATACGTCCTCTACGACACCCTATCCTATTGTAGTGCACTACATTTAACCAGGCGCCCATAGGGCACTACGTAGAGAATAGGGTTCACTATGTAGGGAATAGTGTGCACTATGTAGGGAATAGGGTTCATTATGTAGAAAATAGGGTTCACTATGCAGGAATAGGGTGCACTATGTAGGAATAGGGTGCACTACATAGGGAATAGGGTGCACTATGTAGGGAATAGGAGGCACAACGTAGGGAATAGGGTACACTATGTAGGGAATAGGGTGCACTATGTAGGGAATAGGGGCACAACGTAGGGAATAGGGTGCACTATGTAGGGAATAGGGGCACAACGTAGGAAATAGGGTGCAGTACGTAGGGAATAGGGTGCACTATGTAGGGAATAGGGTGCACTATGTAGGGAATAGGGGGCACAACGTAGGGAATAAGGGGCACAACGTAGGGAATAGGGTGCACTACATAGGGAATAGGGTGCACTATGTAGGGAATAGGGGCACAACGTAGGGAATAGGGGGCACAACGTAGGGAATAGGGTGCACAACGTAGGAATAGGGGCCCATCAGGACTGCGTCCCTAAACGTCATGCTGCTGAGGCGTTGCCGGTTTGACAGTGTTCTGCATTGACTCGTTATTGTGAATTTGAATGAGTGCATTCTGTGTGTTGAAGTCAATGGAAGGTAAACTGTTCTGTATCTCATACAGGCAGATGGACATTTACACAGCAAGGTTCTCCTTTATGCTGTTTGGAGGAAAATAACGGCATTCTAGTCTCATAATATCAAAGCTGTAGGATTAGATAAACACTGAGAGGTGGTAGGTATCCCAGGCTATAGGATTAGATAAACACTGAGGTGGTAGGTAACCCAGGCTATAGGTGGTAGGTAACCCAGGCTGTAGGATTAGATAAACACTGAGAGGGGATAGGTAACCCAGGCTATAGGTGGTAGGTAACCCAGGCTATAGGATTAGATAAACACTGAGGTGGTAGGTAACCCAGGCTATAGGTGGTAGGTAACCCAGGCTATAGGATTAGATAAACACTGAGAGGTGGTAGGTAACCCAGGCTATAGGTGGTAGGTAACCCAGGCTATAGGATTAGATAAACCCTGAGAGGTGGTAGGTAACCCAGGCTATAGGATTAGATAAACACTGAGAAGTGGTAGGTAACCCAGGCTATAGGTGGTAGGTAACCCAGGCTGTAGGATTAGATAAACACTGAGAGGTGGTAGGTAACCCAGGCTACAGGATTAGATAAACACTGAGAGGTGGTAGGTAACCCAGGCTATAGGATTAGATAAACCCTGAGAGGTGGTAGGTAACCCAGGCTGTAGGATTAGATAAACACTGAGAGGTGGTAGGTAACCCAGGCTATAGGATTAGATAAACCCTAAGAGGTGGTAGGTAACCCAGGCTGTAGGATTAGATAAACACTGAGAGGTGGTAGGTAACCCAGGCTATAGGATTAGATAAACCCTGAGAGGTGGTAGGTAACCCAGGCTATAGGATTAGATAAACACTGAGAGGTGGTAGGTAACCCAGGCTGTAGGATTAGATAAACACTGTGAAGTGGTAGGTAACCCAGGCTATAGGATTAGATAAACACTGAGAGGTGGTAGGTAACCCAGGCTGTAGGATTAGATAAACACTGTGAAGTGGTAGGTAACCCAGGCTGTAGGATTAGATAAACCCTGAGAGGTGGTAGGTAACCCAGGCTATAGGATTAGATAAACACTGAGAGGGGATAGGTAACCCAGGCTGTAGGATTAGATAAACACTGAGGGGTGGTAGGTAACCCAGGCTATAGGATTAGATAAACACTGAGAGTTGGTAGGTAACCCAGGCTATAGGATTAGATAAACACTGAGAGTTGGTAGGTAACCCAGGCTATAGGATTAGATAAACACTGAGAGTTGGTAGGTAACCCAGGCTATAGGATTAGATAAACACTGAGAGGTGGTAGGTAACCCAGGCTATAGGATTAGATAAACACTGAGAGTTGGTAGGTAACCCAGGCTATAGGATTAGATAAACACTGAGGGGTGATAGGTAACCCAGGCTATAGGATTAGATAAACACTGAGGGGTGGTAGGTAACCCAGGCTATAGGATTAGATAAACACTGAGAGTTGGTAGGTAACCCAGGCTATAGGATTAGATAAACACTGAGAGTTGGTAGGTAACCCAGGCTATAGGATTAGATAAACACTGAGAGTTGGTAGGTAACCCAGGCTATAGGATTAGATAAACACTGAGAGGTGGTAGGTAACCCAGGCTATAGGATTAGATAAACACTGAGAGTTGGTAGGTAACCCAGGCTATAGGATTAGATAAACACTGAGAGGTGGTAGGTAACCCAGGCTATAGGATTAGATAAACACTGAGAGTTGGTAGGTAACCCAGGCTATAGGATTAGATAAACACTGAGAGGTGGTAGGTAACCCAGGCTATAGGATTAGATAAACACTGAGAGTTGGTAGGTAACCCAGGCTATAGGATTAGATAAACACTGAGAGTTGGTAGGTAACCCAGGCTATAGGATTAGATAAACACTGAGAGGTGGTAGGTAACCCAGGCTATAGGATTAGATAAACACTGAGAGTTGGTAGGTAACCCAGGCTATAGGATTAGATAAACACTGAGAGTTGGTAGGTAACCCAGGCTATAGGATTAGATAAACACTGAGAGTTGGTAGGTAACCCAGGCTATAGGATTAGATAAACACTGAGAGGTGGTAGGTAACCCAGGCTATAGGATTAGATAAACACTGAGAGTTGGTAGGTAACCCAGGATATAGGATTAGATAAACCCTGAGAGGTGGTAGGTAACCCAGGCTGTAGGTGGTAGGTAATCCAGGCTATAGGATTAGATAAACACTGAGAGGTGGTAGGTAACCCAGGCTGTAGGATTAGATAAACCCTGAGAGGTGGTAGGTAACCCAGGCTATAGGATTAGATAAACACTGAGAGGTGGTAGGTAATCCAGGCTATAGGATTAGATAAACACTGAGAGGTGGTAGGTAACCCAGGCTGTAGGATTAGATAAACACTGAGAGGTGGTAGGTAACCCAGGCTATAGGATTAGATAAACACTGAGAGGTGGTAGGTAATCCAGGCTGTAGGATTAGATAAACCCTGAGAGGTGGTAGGTAACCCAGGCTATAGGATTAGATAAACACTGAGAGGTGGTAGGTAACCCAGGCTGTAGGATTAGATAAACACTGAGAGGGGATAGGTAACCCAGGCTGTAGGATTAGATAAACCCTGAGAGGTGGTAGGTAACCCAGGCTGTAGGATTAGATAAACACTGAGAGGGGATAGGTAATCCAGGCTATAGGATTAGATAAACACTGTGAAGTGGTAGGTAACCCAGGCTATAGGATTAGATAAACACTGTGAAGTGGTAGGTAACCCAGGCTATAGGATTAGATAAACACTGAGAGAGAGTTGGTAGGTAACCCAGGCTATAGGTGGTAGGTAACCCAGGCTGTAGGATTAGATAAACCCTGAGAGGTGGTAGGTAACCCAGGCTATAGGATTAGATAAACACTGAGAGGGGATAGGTAATCCAGGCTATAGGATTAGATAAACCCTGAGAGGTGGTAGGTAACCCAGGCTGTAGGATTAGATAAACCCTGAGAGGTGGTAGGTAACCCAGGCTGTAGGATTAGATAAACACTGAGAGGTGGTAGGTAACCCAGGCTGTAGGATTAGATAAACACTGAGAGGTGGTAGGTAACCCAGGCTGTAGGATTAGATAAACACTGAGAGTTGGTAGGTAACCCAGGCTATAGGTGGTAGGTAACCCAGGCTGTAGGATTAGATAAACCCTGAGAGGTGGTAGGTAACCCAGGCTGTAGGATTAGATAAACACTGAGAGGTGGTAGGTAACCCAGGCTATAGGATTAGATAAACACTGAGAGAGAGTTGGTAGGTAACCCAGGCTATAGGTGGTAGGTAACCCAGGCTATAGGATTAGATAAACACTGAGAGGTGGTAGGTAACCCAGGCTATAGGATTAGATAAACACTGAGAGGGGATAGGTAACCCAGGCTATAGGATTAGATAAACACTGTGAAGTGGTAGGTAACCCAGGCTATAGGATTAGATAAACACTGAGAGAGAGTTGGTAGGTAACCCAGGCTATAGGTGGTAGGTAACCCAGGCTGTAGGATTAGATAAACACTGAGAGGTGGTAGGTAACCCAGGCTACAGGATTAGATAAACACTGAGAGGTGGTAGGTAACCCAGGCTATAGGATTAGATAAACACAGAGGTGGTAGGTAACCCAGGCTATAGGATTAGATAAACACTGAGAGGGGATAGGTAACCCAGGCTATAGGATTAGATAAACACTGAGGGGTGGTAGGTAACCCAGGCTATAGGATTAGATAAACACTGAGAGGTGGTAGGTAACCCAGGCTATAGGATTAGATAAACACTGAGAGTTGGTAGGTAACCCAGGCTATAGGATTAGATAAACACTGAGAGAGAGTTGGTAGGTAACCCAGACTATAGGATTAGATAAACACTGAGAGGTGGTAGGTAACCCAGGCTACAGGTGGTAGGTAACCCAGGCTATAGGTTCAGATAAACACAGAGTTGGTAGGTAACCCAGGCTATAGGATTAGATAAACACTGAGAGATGGTAGGTAACCCAGGCAATAGTCTTAGATAAACACTGAGAGGTGGTAGGTAACCCAGGCTATAGGATTAGATAAACACTGAGAGGTGGTAGGTAACCTAGGCTATAGGATTAGATAAACACTGAGAGGTGGTAGGTAACCCAGGCTATATGATTAGATAAACACTGAGAGGTGGTAGGTAACCCAGGCTATAGGATTGGATAAACACTGAGAAGTGGTAGGTAACCCAGGCTACAGGTGGTAGGTAACCCAGGCTATAGGTTCAGATAAACACAGAGTTGGTAGGTAACCCAGGCTATAGGATTAGATAAACACTGAGAGATGGTAGGTAACCCAGGCTATAGGATTAGATAAACACTGAGATATGGTAGGTAACCCAGGCTGTAGGATTAGATAAACACTGAGAGATGGTAGGTAACCCAGGCTATAGGATTAGATAAACACTGAGAGTTGGTAGATAACCCAGGCTATAGGATTAGATAAACACTGAGAGGTGGTATGTAACCCAGGCTATAGGGTTAGATAAACACTGAGAGAGAGGTGGTAGGTAACCCAGGCTATAGGAATAGATAAACACTGAGAGGTGGTAGGTAACCCAGGCTATAGGATTGCCGTCCTCTCTACAGTGGGATGTGCCTTTTACCCCGTTCAGAGGCACCTACTACCATACACCGTTCAAAGGCACTTAAATCTGTTGTCTTCTTCATTCACCCTCTGAATGGCAACACAGACACAATCCACATCTCAGTTGTCTCAAGGCTTAAAACTCCTTCTGTAACCTGGTCTCCTCCCCTTTAACCTGGTCTCCTCCCCTTTAACCTGGTCTCCTCCCCTTCATCTACACTGATTTGAAGTGGATTTAACAAGTGACCAATCAGGGATCATAGCATTCACCTGGTTTCACCTGGTCATTTTATGTTATGAAAAGAGCAGGTGTTCCTATTTCACTCCGTGTATAGTGCACTACTTTGGACCAGAGCGTTAATGGCCCTAGCCAATAGCAGTAGGAAAAGGGGGCATTTTAGGACACGCTCACAGAGAACATGGAAATGCTGGTGAAAAGGGCACTGAGACCTGGAGAAATAACCTCCTTGGAGAATTCTCCGGCACAGAAAAAAGCATTTTTCTGCCCACGTAAAATCCCACCTAGAGATGGAAAGAGAGGTGGAGAGAGAAATAGAGACAGAGAGAAATAGAGAGAGAAAGAGAGAGAGAGAGAGAGAGAGAGAGAGAGAGAGAGAGAGAGAGAGAGAGAGAGAGAGAGAGAGAGAGAGAGAGAGTGAGAGAGATAGAGAGAGAGAGAGAGAGAGAGAGAGAGAGAGAGAGAGAGAGAGAGAGAGAGAGAGAGAGAGAGAGAGAGAGAGAGAGAGAGAGAGAGAGAGAGAGAGAGAGAGAGAGAGAGAGAGAGAAGAGAGAGAGAGAGAGAGAGAGCGAAGAGAGAGAGAGAGAGAGAGAGAGAGAGAGAAAGGGGAGAAAGAGACAGAAGGGAGGAGAAAAGACAGAAAGAGAAAGGTAGAGAGGAGAGTGAGAGAGTGAGAATGAGAAAAAGAGAGCGATATCTGCAGAAAGAGATTTTTCCATGTTTTCTAAATGTGCCACCACCTAGCCTGCGCTCCACAACAAGCATTCACTCTCATTACCTGAAGAAAGACTGTCGCCATTAAATTGAAATGTAATTTGCGAAATTGTGTTTTAATGTAGCTATTCAGTCCGGCCGCCTCAATGCCGGTTTCCGTTGGAACCTCTCCTCGCGGCCATTTAATTGAGCTAATGGAGGAAGCTGCTAACGGTCGGCTCTGGTGACATTTCATCAGGGCTGGTGGTTGATTATCCTCCAGACTGCCGCCGTTGTGTTAAGGCCATAGTCATACAGTGTAGCAGAGACACACACACACACACACTAAACACACACACACTCACTAAACACACACACACACAAACACACACACCAAACACACCCACACACTAAACACACACACACTAAACACATACACACACTAAACACACACACACACACTAAACACACACACTAAACACACCCACACACTAAACACACACACACTCACCAAACACACACAAACACTCACTAAACACACACAAACACTAAACACACACACACACTAAACAAACACACACACACTAAACACACAAACACCCACACACTAAACACACACACACACTAAACACACACACACACTAAACAAACACACACACACTAAACACACACACACTAAACACACACACACACACTAAACACACACACACACTAAACAAACACACACACACTAAACACACACACACACACTAAAC
>NW_025746170.1:137500-142500 GCF_021184085.1 Oncorhynchus gorbuscha
GATCCGTCCAGCTCAAATAGGCAACCAAATATAGTCCTAAACAGCTGTCCTAAACCTTGTCTGTTTTTGAATTTTTGAAAATGGAAAGCAGAGGAACAGAAGGACTATCCATTCTGTTCGTGTCGGTTGCGCCTAGGGACCACCTACCGATCTGTATTCTGTCCACTGGTTTTTAAATCCCTCCCTTGTTACGGACACGGTGGAATCCTATAGGCCGAGAGTCGTACCCACCTCTTCAAATCTATTGGTTAGCGTTGCATCGGTAGGAATGTTTTAACGCACCATGAGTTGAGCAGAGTTTTAGTCCGAGAGAAGCGGTGCAACGGGAATGAACAGACCCGCACGCGCGTAACATAATAATCCAACCGTCAGTTTTCTTTATAAACATTTTTTTTTTTATTTTTAATGACAAGGACAATTTACACCTACGTTTACAGACAATATGACAATCAAGTGTGGAACGTTTTGAATAGGACTGCTATTATTGAGACATTGACCAGAACCCATCGCTGTCTGTCTGTCTGTCTTTTAAACCGGAGAGCGAGAACCGACAAGGACGTGCCGCTATACGGGAACGTGTAACACTGGGCATCAGTGCAGCTCACCGGACCGGTAAACACGTCTCTAATAACCACCGTGGATCTATATTTTCCATTTGGAATATTCACAGCTCTTCTCTCAGAAACATTCTCCTCGAAGAACCCGGTGACTCACCGCGAGGGAAGGCAAGCCTCTGCATTCTAATCAGCCGCACCGGGAGAACGGAGAGGAGAACGGAACGAGCTCATTGACATTACAGTCATACTTTTTGTGGAGCACTTCTACTTCGGTAGCTGAACCCGCACCACTCGTAGCGCTGCTAGTCTGCGTCGGTCGGAGCTGGTTTGCTGGCTTCATTCTCACCACCCGGAGAAGGAATAGCAGGGTGACAGACCAAGCGACGGGATTGGGTTTTAACATAAACCAAAACCAGGGATTATTTGTATTTTTGTATTTAACCTGATACCTTTCGGTAAGTGGATGTGTTTTACCCCTCCTCTGGTCTACTGTCGTAGCGCAGGTGTTTCCTATAGGATTGATATTCTCACCAGGCAGGCTATAAGGCGTTTCAAACGGATAACGGGAGTTTTTTACCAAACCTCTCCTGTCTCTCGGTGTTGATGCAACAGCTTCTGAGACGCCACGAGCCTCGCCAGCCCAGAAGAGCTGGAACGGAATAAATAGGAGGCTTGATTCTAGTCTTGTTTTGTGTCTCGCTAGTTATGACTTCCCTTTGGATCGTTTTATATAGGCGGATTATGCTAATTTGGTAATGCGTGTAAGAGGCTCATTTTAACGCGTTTCTATTCATAAGGGTTACTCAAATCGGGCGGCTATATACCTATTGATTTAGATTTGGCTATACATTTGTCTGTTTCTTTAGTTATAAACTGCCGAATGTGTCACAGGGGAAAAAATGACATATTTATTCATACTTATGACCGTTGTCATCTACATCCTAATAACCCATTTGAATATCCTACTGAAGCGCATGTGTCAGATTTCCTATAACACGCGGGTAGTTTATAGATGACATGTCCATACGATCAAAGGACAACAACACAAAGCAGTATTGTGTATCATCAGCACTGCGCCTCCCCGACGCTTCTCAAGGTTACCTAATTGACAGACTATCCCCATCCATTGTGGCAATGATTTACGCATTTAGTTGTGCGTTTCATGTTGAAGGACTCAGTCACTGCATATTCACCCATAGCTAAGGATATAATTATCAAGTCAAGGCGGTTCATTATGTCTAGTATATTGCTATATAAATACACTTTATTAACATATAACGCTATTACACCCCTTTGTGTTTCAGGCAAGAGAGCGACAGAGAGAGAGAGCACGGGAACGCATAACGGCTATTCTATCCGGTTGGAGACAGACCGGGTTACGATTATTCCTGAGATGAGCCCTAGGCGTTCAACTGAATTTAAATTAGGTGTCCACGAGCACCATCGTTTTCTATAAAGGAAAGGAGAGCGAGAGAGACAGAGAGAGAAAAGGGGAATTTAAATCGGTGCTCTAGAATGACTTCTACATTCCACGATGAACGGAACTGTGTGTTTGATCCTGAATGGTAGAAATCACCCATTTTGTGTTGGAGAAATCAACAGGTCGGAGTCGGAGGTGTAAAAAAAAAAATCGCACCAAATTAAAGAACCCTCTCACCGAAGGATGTATCTTTCCATTTTATTTTTCCTTCTCCTTTGGGCTCAAGCCCTGGCTTTGAAAAACTTGAATTATTCCGTTAACGAAGAGCAAGGACCGGGAACGGTTATAGGCAACATTGCTAAAGATGCTAAACTCGGTCTCGGGCAAGGAGGACAAGGGAAAAATCAAACTTCAGAGTTCTGGAGAATTCAGCACCGCATCTCATCGATGTGGACCCGGAGAGCGGGCTGCTCTATACCAAGCAACGCATCGACAGGGAAACACTGTGTCGGCGGAACCCCAAATGTCAGCTCTCCATGGAGGTATTTGCTAACGACAAAGAGATCTGCATGATTAAGGTAGATATAGTCGACATCAACGACAACTCGCCCACGTTCCCTTCCGATCAGATTGATATTGACATTTCTGAGAACGCAGCCCCGGGCACCCGCTTCCCGCTTACTAGCGCTCATGACCCGGACGCTGGGGAGAACGGGCTAAAAACCTACCAGATCACACGAGACGACTACAATCTGTTTTCTCTGGATGTAAAATCCCGCGGGGACGGAACTAAATTTCCCGAGTTAGTTATTCAACGGCCGTTAGACCGGGAGGAACGTAACCATCACACCCTCATCCTAACCGCTACGGACGGCGGGGAGTATCCCAGATCAGGAACCATGCAGATTAATGTGAAAGTTATTGACTCTAACGATAACAGCCCTGTGTTTGAACAGCCCTCTTATGTTGTAGAAATCCCAGAAAACTCCCCACCTGGGAAAGTATTGATAGATTTAAACGCCACAGACCCAGACGAGGGTTCCAATGGTCAGGTGGTTTATTCATTCAGCGGTTACGCCCCGGATAGAATCAGAGAACTCTTCTCTATAGATTCTAGAACGGGAGTCATAAAAATACAAGGAGAGATTGACTACGAGGAGAACCCTATTATAGAAATAGATGTTCAGGCTAAGGATTTAGGCCCTAACCCATCCCAGGCCACTGTAAAGTAACTGTGAATGTGATTGACAGGAATGACAACTGGCCCTCCATAGGGTTTGTGTCTGTGAGGCAGGGGCCATTAGCGAGGCAGCCCCACCAGGCACGGTCATCGCCCTGGTCAGAGTCACGGATAAAGACTCTGGGAGAAACGGGAAGCTACAATGTAGAGTCTTGGGGAACGTTCCGTTTAAACTAGAGGAGAACTACGACAACTTCTACACCGTGGTGACGGACAGGCCTCTGGACAGAGAACAGCAGGACGAGTACAACGTCACCATCGTCGCCAAGGACAACGGCACGCCGCCCCTTAACTCCACCAAGTCGTTCACGGTGAAGATTCTAGACGAGAACGATAACGTTCCGCGTTCACCAAAGCTGTGTATCTGCTCCAGGTGCCGGAGAACAACATCCCCGGGAGTATCTGGGTTCCGTCCTCGCTCTAGACCCGGACCTGGGCCAGAACGGAACCGTGTTCTACTCCATCCTCAACTCCAACGTGAGTGGAGGAGATGTCAACACCTTCGTGAACGTGAACGCGGCCAACGGGGCAATCTACGCCGTGAGGTCATTCAACTACGAACAAATCAAATTCTTTGATTTTAAGGTCTTGGCGAAGGATGCTGGGTCTCCTCACCTGGAGAGCAACACCACGGTCAGGGTCAGCGTCTTAGACGTTAACGACAATATCCCCGTCATCGTTCTCCCGCTGCTCCTGAACGACACGGCGGAGATCCACGTGCCACGGAACGTCGGCGTAGGTTACGTCGTCACCACGGTGAGGGCGGTCGACAACGATTACGGCGAGAGCGGGCGGTTGACCTACGAGATCTCCGACGGTAACGAGGAGCATCTGTTCGAGATGGACCCGGTGACGGGCGAGGTACGGACCGCCCACCCCTTCTGGGAGGACGTCAGCCCCACGGTGGAGCTGATCGTCAGGGTGATGGACCACGGGAAGCCCACCCTCACCACCGCCGCACGCCTCATCGTCAAGGCCTACAGCGGACCGCTGCCGGGCGGCGAGCCCCACATCAACGAAGAGCATCACAACTGGGACACCTCGCTGCCTCTCATCGTCACCTTATCCATCATCTCTATGATGCTGCTGGCTGCCATGGTAACCATCGCCGTGAAGTGCAAACGGGAGAACAAGGAGATCAGGACGTATAACTGCCGCATGGCGGAGTACTCTCACCCGCAGCTGGGCAAAGGCAAGAAGAAGAAGATCAACAAGAATGACATCATGCTGGTTCAGAGCGAGGTGGAGGAACGGGACGCCATGAAGGTGGTGAGCTCCCCGTCGCTCGCCACCTCCCCCATGTACTTCGATTACCAGACGCGGCTGCCGCTGAGCTCGCCCAGGTCGGAGGTCATGTACCTCAAGCCCACGGCCAACAGCCTGTCGGTGCCCCAGGGACAGGGCCACGGCGTCGGCTGTCACACGTCCTTCACTGGCCCGGTGACTAACACCACAGATACCCCCAGTAGCAGGATGTCCATTATACAGGTAGGAACAAGAAACCATTCAACTGGGTTTTTATTGATTTATGTGAACCTTTGTTTGTTTAGGTGACCAGGGAAGAGTCACGTTAAGATTCAAATTCCCTTCTTGTTGGAATGGAAATTTGTGTTTGGCTTTACATGTGTCTGACACAGCAAACAGACAGAAAGCAGGACAGCATTGTGATTATCCACCATACTCCTTCCTCCTACCCCTCATCCATCTCCTCTGCTTCAGATCTTTTCCCTCTCTATTTAATGGACTGATATACTGGAGTGTAGGTATAGTGTAACACGAGTGA
>NW_025746170.1:145000-154050 GCF_021184085.1 Oncorhynchus gorbuscha
GGCCTCGACACACAGTACGTATGGCCTCGACACACAGTACGTATGGCCTCAACACACAGTACGTATGGCCTCGACACACAGTACGTATGGCCTCGACACACAGTACGTATGGCCTCAACACACAGTACGTATGGCCTCAACACACAGTACGTATGGCCTCGACACACAGTACGTATGGCCTCAACACACAGTACGTATGGCCTCGACACACAGTACGTATGGCCTCAACACACAGTACGTATGGCCTCAACACACAGTACGTATGGCCTCAACACACAGTACGTATGGCCTCGACACACAGTACGTATGGCCTCAACACACAGTACGTATGGCTCGACACACAGTACGTATGGCCTCAACACACAGTACGTATGGCATGGACACACAGTACGTATGGCCTCGACACACAGTACGTATGGCCTCGACACACAGTACGTATGGCCTCGACACACAGTACGTATGGCATGGACACACAGTACGTATGGCATGGACACACAGTACGTATGGCATGGACACACAGTACGTATGGCATGGACACACAGTACGTATGGCCTCAACACACAGTACGTATGGCATGGACACACAGTACGTATGGCCTCAACACACAGTACGTATGGCCTCAACACACAGTACGTATGGCATGGACACACAGTACGTATGGCCTCAACACACAGTACGTATGGCCTCAACACACAGTACGTATGGCATGGACACACAGTACGTATGGCCTCGACACACAGTACGTATGGCCTCAACACACAGTACGTATGGCATGGACACACAGTACGTATGGCCTCGACACACAGTACGTATGGCCTCAACACACAGTACGTATGGCCTCAACACACAGTACGTATGGCATCAACACACAGTACAGTACGTATGGCCTCAACACACAGTACGTATGGCATCAACACACAGTACAGTACGTATGGCATCAACACACAGTACAGTACGTATGGCATCAACACACAGTACAGTACGTATGGCCTCAACACACAGTACGTATGGCCTCGACACACAGTACGTATGGCCTCAACACACAGTACAGTACGTATGGCCTCAACACACAGTACGTATGGCATCAACACACAGTGCGTATGGCCTCAACACACAGTACGTATGGCATCAACACACAGTACGTATGGCCTCGACACACAGTACGTATGGCATCAACACACAGTACAGTACGTATGGCATCAACACACAGTACGTATGGCATCAACACACAGTACAGTACGTATGGCATCAACACACAGTACGTATGGCATCAACACACAGTACGTATGGCCTCAACACACAGTACGTATGGCCTCAACACACAGTACGTATGGCCTCAACACACAGTACGTATGGCCTCAACACACAGTACAGTAGGTATGGCCTCAACACACAGTACGTATGGCCTCAACACACAGTACAGTACGTATGGCCTCAACACACAGTACAGTACGTATGGCCTCAACACACAGTACGTATGGCCTCAACACACAGTACGTATGGCATCAACACACAGTACGTATGGCCTCAACACACAGTACGTATGGCATGGACACACAGTACGTATGGCCTCAACACACAGTACGTATGGCATCAACACACACAGTACGTATGGCCTCAACACACAGTACGTATGGCATCAACACACAGTACGTATGACCTCAACACACAGTACACAGTACGTATGGCCTCAACACACAGTACAGTACGTATGGCATCAACACACAGTACGTATGGCATCAACACACAGTACGTATGGCCTCAACACACAGTACAGTACGTATGGCATCAACACACAGTACGTATGGCCTCAACACACAGTCGTATGGCATCAACACACAGTACGTATGGCCTCAACACACAGTACAGTACGTATGGCCTCAACACACAGTACAGTACGTATGGCTTCGACACACAGTACGTATGGCATCAACACACAGTACGTATGGCCTCAACACACAGTACAGTACGTATGGCATCAACACACAGTACGTATGGCATCAACACACAGTACGTATGGCATCAACACACAGTACAGTACGTATGGCCTCAACACACAGTACGTATGGCATCAACACACAGTACGTATGGCATCAACACACAGTACGTATGGCCTCAACACACAGTACGTATGGCCTCGACACACAGTACGTATGGCCTCAACACACAGTACAGTACGTATGGCCTCAACACACAGTACGTATGGCATCAACACACAGTACGTATGGCCTCAACACACAGTACGTATGGCATCAACACACAGTACGTATGGCCTCGACACACAGTACGTATGGCATCAACACACAGTACAGTACGTATGGCATCAACACACAGTACGTATGGCATCAACACACAGTACAGTACGTATGGCATCAACACACAGTACGTATGGCATCAACACACAGTACGTATGGCCTCAACACACAGTACGTATGGCCTCAACACACAGTACGTATGGCCTCAACACACAGTACGTATGGCCTCAACACACAGTACAGTACGTATGGCCTCAACACACAGTACGTATGGCCTCAACACACAGTACAGTACGTATGGCCTCAACACACAGTACAGTATGGGCCTCAACACACAGTACGTATGGCCTCAACACACAGTACGTATGGCATCAACACACAGTACGTATGGCATCAACACACAGTACGTATGGCCTCAACACACAGTACGTATGGCCTCGACACACAGTACGTATGGCCTCAACACACAGTACGTATGGCATCAACACACAGTACGTATGGCCTCGACACACAGTACAGTACGTATGGCATCAACACACAGTACGTATGGCCTCAACACACAGTACAGTACGTATGGCCTCAACACACAGTACGTATGGCCTCGACACACAGTACGTATGGCCTCAACACACAGTACAGTACGTATGGCCTCAACACACAGTACGTATGGCATCAACACACAGTACGTATGGCCTCAACACACAGTACGTATGGCATCAACACACAGTACGTATGGCCTCGACACACAGTACGTATGGCATCAACACACAGTACAGTACGTATGGCATCAACACACAGTACGTATGGCATCAACACACAGTACAGTACGTATGGCATCAACACACAGTACGTATGGCATCAACACACAGTACGTATGGCCTCAACACACAGTACGTATGGCCTCAACACACAGTACGTATGGCCTCAACACACAGTACGTATGGCCTCAACACACAGTACAGTAGGTATGGCCTCAACACACAGTACGTATGGCCTCAACACACAGTACAGTACGTATGGCCTCAACACACAGTACAGTACGTATGGCCTCAACACACAGTACGTATGGCCTCAACACACAGTACGTATGGCATCAACACACAGTACGTATGGCCTCAACACACAGTACGTATGGCATGGACACACAGTACGTATGGCCTCAACACACAGTACGTATGGCATCAACACACAGTACGTATGGCCTCAACACACAGTATATGGCATCAACACACAGTACGTATGACCTCAACACACAGTACAGTACGGGCCTCAACACACAGTACAGTACGTATGGCATCAACACACAGTACGTATGGCATCAACACACAGTACGTATGGCCTCAACACACAGTACAGTACGTATGGCATCAACACACAGTACGTATGGCCTCAACACACAGTACGTATGGCATCAACACACAGTACGTATGGCCTCAACACAGTACAGTACGTATGGCCTCAACACACAGTACAGTACGTATGGCTTCGACACACAGTACGTATGGCATCAACACACAGTACGTATGGCCTCAACACACAGTACAGTACGTATGGCATCAACACACAGTACGTATGGCATCAACACACAGTACGTATGGCATCAACACACAGTACAGTATGGCCTCAACACACAGTCGTATGGCATCAACACACAGTACGTATGGCATCAACACACAGTACGTATGGCCTCAACACACAGTACGTATGGCCTCGACACACAGTACGTATGGCCTCAACACACAGTACAGTACGTATGGCCTCAACACACAGTACGTATGGCATCAACACACAGTGCGTATGGCCTCAACACACAGTACGTATGGCATCAACACACAGTACGTATGGCCTCGACACACAGTACGTATGGCATCAACACACAGTACAGTACGTATGGCATCAACACACAGTACGTATGGCCTCAACACACAGTCACCTCGACACACAGTACGTATGGCTCGACACAGTACGTATGGCCTCAACACACAGTCGTATGGCCTCGACACACAGTACGTATGGCATCACACACAGTACGTATGGCCTCAACACACAGTACGTATGGCCTCAACACACAGTACGTATGGCCTCGACACACAGTACGTATGGCCTCAACACACAGTACGTATGGCCTCGACACACAGTATGGCCTCAACACACAGTACGTATGGCCTCGACACACAGTACGTATGGCCTCAACACACAGTACGTATGGCCTCGACACACAGTACGTATGGCCTCAACACACAGTACGTATGGCCTCGACACACAGTACGTATGGCCTCAACACACAGTACGTATGGCATGGACACACAGTACGTATGGCCTCGACACACAGTACGTATGGCCTCGACACACAGTACGTATGGCCTCGACACACAGTACGTATGGCATGGACACACAGTACGTATGGCATGGACACACAGTACGTATGGCATGGACACACAGTACGTATGGCATGGACACACAGTACGTATGGCCTCAACACACAGTACGTATGGCATGGACACACAGTACGTATGGCCTCAACACACAGTACGTATGGCCTCAACACACAGTACGTATGGCATGGACACACAGTACGTATGGCCTCAACACACAGTACGTATGGCCTCAACACACAGTACGTATGGCATGGACACACAGTACGTATGGCCTCGACACACAGTACGTATGGCCTCAACACACAGTACGTATGGCATGGACACACAGTACGTATGGCCTCGACACACAGTACGTATGGCCTCAACACACAGTACGTATGGCCTCAACACACAGTACGTATGGCATCAACACACAGTACAGTACGTATGGCCTCAACACACAGTGTATGGCATCAACACACAGTACAGTACGTATGGCATCAACACACAGTACAGTATATGGCATCAACACACAGTACAGTACGTATGGCCTCAACACACAGTACGTATGGCCTCGACACACAGTGCGTATGGCCTCAACACACAGTACAGTACGTATGGCCTCAACACACAGTACGTATGGCATCAACACACAGTACGTATGGCCTCAACACACAGTACGTATGGCATCAACACACAGTACGTATGGCCTCGACACACAGTGGTATGGCATCAACACACAGTACAGTACGTATGGCATCAACACACAGTACGTATGGCATCAACACACAGTACAGTACGTATGGCATCAACACAGTACGTATGGCATCAACACACAGTACGTATGGCCTCAACACACAGTACGTATGGCCTCAACACACAGTACGTATGGCCTCAACACACAGTACGTATGGCCTCAACACACAGTACAGTAGGTATGGCCTCAACACACAGTACGTATGGCCTCAACACACAGTACAGTACGTATGGCCTCAACACACAGTACAGTACGTATGGCCTCAACACACAGTACGTATGGCCTCAACACACAGTACGTATGGCATCAACACACAGTACGTATGGCCTCAACACACAGTACGTATGGCATGGACACACAGTACGTATGGCCTCAACACACAGTACGTATGGCATCAACACACAGTACGTATGGCCTCAACACACAGTACGTATGGCATCAACACACAGTACGTATGACCTCAACACACAGTACAGTACGTATGGCCTCAACACACAGTACAGTACGTATGGCATCAACACACAGTACGTATGGCATCAACACACAGTACGTATGGCCTCAACACACAGTACAGTACGTATGGCATCAACACACAGTACGTATGGCCTCAACACACAGTACGTATGGCATCAACACACAGTACGTATGGCCTCAACACACAGTACAGTACGTATGGCCTCAACACACAGTACAGTACGTATGGCTTCGACACACAGTACGTATGGCATCAACACACAGTACGTATGGCCTCAACACACAGTACAGTACGTATGGCATCAACACACAGTACGTATGGCATCAACACACAGTACGTATGGCATCAACACACAGTACAGTACGTATGGCCTCAACACACAGTACGTATGGCATCAACACACAGTACGTATGGCATCAACACACAGTACGTATGGCCTCAACACACAGTACGTATGGCCTCGACACACAGTACGTATGGCCTCAACACACAGTACAGTACGTATGGCCTCAACACACAGTACGTATGGCATCAACACACAGTACGTATGGCCTCAACACACAGTACGTATGGCATCAACACACAGTACGTATGGCCTCGACACACAGTACGTATGGCATCAACACACAGTACAGTACGTATGGCATCAACACACAGTACGTATGGCATCAACACACAGTACAGTACGTATGGCATCAACACACAGCATGCGTATGGCATCAACACACAGTACGTATGGCAACACACAGTACGTATGGCCTCAACACACAGTATGGCCTCAACACACAGTACGTATGGCCTCAACACACAGTACGATACGTATGGCCTCAACACACAGTACGTATGGCCTCAACACACAGTACAGTATGGCCTCAACACACAGTACACGTACGTATGGCCTCAACACACAAAGTACGTATGGCATCAACACACAGTACGTATGGCATCAACACACAGTACGTATGGCCTCAACACACACGTACGTATGGCCTCGACACAGTACGTATGGCCTCAACACACAGTACGTATGGCATCAACACACAGTACGTATGGCCTCGACACACAGTACAGTACGTATGGCATCAACACACAGTACGTATGGCCTCAACACACAGTACAGTACGTATGGCCTCAACACACAGTACGTATGGCCTCGACACACAGTGCGTATGGCCTCAACACACACAGTATAAATGCAAATGGCCTCAACACACAGTACGTATGGCATCAACACAGTACGTATGGCCTCAACACACAGTACATGGCATCAACACACAGTACGTGGCCTCGACACACAATGCGTATGGCATCAACACACAGTACAGTACGTATGGCATCAACACACAGTACGTATGGCATCAACACACAGTACAGTACGTATGGCATCAACACACAGTACGTATGGCATCAACACACAGTACGTATGGCCTCAACACAGTACGTATGGCCTCAACACACAGTACGTATGGCCTCAACACACAGTACGTATGGCCTCAACACAGTACAGTAGTATGGCCTCAACACACAGTACGTATATCCTCAACACACACAGTACAGTACGTATGGCCTCAACACACAGTACAGTACGTATGGCCTCAACACACAGCACGTATGGCCTCAACACACAGTACGTATGGCATCAACACACAGTACGCATGGCCTCAACACACAGTACGTATGGCATGGACACACAGTACGTATGGCCTCAACACACAGTACGTATGGCATCAACACACAGTACGTATGGCCTCAACACACAGTACGTATGGCATCAACACACGGTACGTATGACCTCAACACACAGTACAGTACGTATGGCCTCAACACACAGTACAGTACGTATGGCATCAACACACAGTACGTATGGCATCAACACACAGTACGTATGGCCTCAACACACAGTACAGTACGTATGGCATCAACACACAGTACGTATGGCCTCAACACACAGTACGTATGGCATCAACACACAGTACGTATGGCCTCAACACACAGTACAGTACGTATGGCCTCAACACACAGTACAGTACGTATGGCTTCGACACACAGTACGTATGGCATCAACACACAGTACGTATGGCCTCAACACACAGTACAGTACGTATGGCATCAACACACAGTACGTATGGCATCAACACACAGTACGTATGGCATCAACACACAGTACAGTACGTATGGCCTCAACACACAGTACGTATGGCATCAAACACACAGTACGTATGGCATCAACACACAGCAGTACGCATTAATGGCCTCAACACACACAGTACGTATGGCCTCGACACACAGTACGATGTGGCCTCAACACACAGTACAGTACGTGGCCTCAACACACAGTACGTATGGCATCAACACACAGTACGTATGGCCTCAACACACAGTACGTATGGCATCAACACACAGTCGTATGGCCTCGACACACAGTACGTATGGCATCAACACACAGTACAGTACGTATGGCATCAACACACAGTACGTATGGCATCAACACACAGTACAGTACGTATGGCATCAACACACAGTACGTATGGCATCAACACACAGTACGTATGGCCTCAACACACAGTACGTATGGCCTCAACACACAGTACGTATGGGCCTCAACACACAGTACGATGGCCTCAACACACAGTACAGTACGTATGGCCTCAACACACAGTACGTATGGCCTCAACACACAGTACAGTACGTATGGCCTCAACACACAGTACAGTACGTATGGCCTCAACACACAGTACGTATGGCCTCAACACACAGTACGTATGGCATCAACACACAGTACGTATGGCATCAACACACAGTACGTATGGCCTCAACACAGTACGTATGGCCTCACACACAGTACGTATGGCCTCAACACACAGTACGTATGGCATCAACACACAGTACGTATGGCCTCGACACACAGTACAGTACGTATGGCATCAACACACAGTACGTATGGCCTCAACACACAGTACGTATGGCCTCGACACACAGTACGTATGGCCTCAACACACAGTACGTATGGCATCAACACACACAGTACGTATGGCCTAAACACACAGTACAGTACGTATGGCATCAACACATAGTACGTATGGCATCAACACACAGTACGTATGGCATCAACACACAGTACGTATGGCCTCAACACACAGTGCGTGGTCTAACACACAGTACGGGCCTCGACACACACAGTACGTATGGCATCAACACACAGTACG
>NW_025746171.1:0-15000 GCF_021184085.1 Oncorhynchus gorbuscha
GATACAGCACGGAGGTTTCCCAGAGTGGGTTGTGATACAGCACGGAGGTTCCCCAGAGGGGCTCTTCACCCAGCTCTACTGGTCTGGGATACTGGTCTACACCCAGCTCTACTGGCCTGGGATACTGGTCTACACACAGCTCTACTGGTCTGGGATACAGCTCTACTGGTCTGGGATACTGTTCTACTGGGCTGGGATACTGGTCTACACACAGCTCTACTGGTCTGGGATACTGGTCTACACACAGCTCTACTGGTCTGGGATACTGGTCTACACACAGCTCTACTGGCCTGGGATACTGGTCTACACACAGCTCTACTGGCCTGGGATAATGGTCTACACACAGCTCTACTGGCCTGTGATACTGGTCTACACCCAGCTCTACTGGCCTGTGATACTGGTCTACACCCAGCTCTACTGGCCTGTGATACTGGTCTACACCCAGCTCTACTGGCCTGTGATACTGGTCTACACCCAGCTCTACTGGCCTGTGATACTGGTCTACACCCAGCTCTACTGGCCTGTGATACTGGTCTACACACAGCTCTACTGGTTGACATGGTAGTAAATGAGTGGTAAGTTGACATGGTAGTAAGTTGACATGGTAGTAAGTTGAGTGGTAAGTTGACATGGTAGTAAATTGAGTGGTAAGTTGACATGGTAGTAAGTTGAGTGGTAAGTTGACATGGTAGTAAGTTGAGTGGTAAGTTGACATGGCAGTAAATGAGTGGTAAGTTGACATGGTAGTAAGTTGAGTGGTAAGTTGACATGGTAGTAAGTTGACATGGTAGTAAATGAGTGGTAAGTTGACATGGTAGTAAGTTGAGTGGTAAGTTGACATGGTAGTAAGTTGACATGGTAGTAAATTGACATGGCAGTAAATGAGTGGTAAGTTGACATGGTAGTAAGTTGAGTGGTAAGTTGACATGGTAGTAAGTTGACATGGTAGTAAATTGACATGGCAGTAAATGAGTGGTAAGTTGACATGGTAGTAAATGAGTGGTAAGTTGACATGGTAGTAAGTTGACATGGTAGTAAGTTGAGTGGTAAGTTGACATGGTAGTAAGTTGACATGGCAGTAAATGAGTGGTAAGTTGACATGGTAGTAAGTTGAGTGGTAAGTTGACATGGTAGTAAGTTGACATGGTAGTAAATTGACATGGTAGTAAATGAGTGGTAAGTTGACATGGTAGTAAGTTGACATGGTAGTAAATGAGTGGTAAGTTGACATGGTAGTAAATGAGTGGTAAGTTGACATGGTAGTAAATGAGTGGTAAGTTGACATGGTAGTAAGTTGACATGGTAGTAAGTTGACATGGTAGTAAATGAGTGGTAAGTTGACATGGTAGTAAGTTGAGTGGTAAGTTGACATGGTAGTAAATGAGTGGTAAGTTGACATGGTAGTAAGTTGAGTGGTAAGTTGACATGGTAGTAAATGAGTGGTAAGTTGACATGGTAGTAAGTTGAGTGGTAAGTTGACATGGTAGTAAGTTGAGTGGTAAGTTGACATGGTAGTAAGTTGAGTGGTAAGTTGACATGGTAGTAAATGAGTGGTAAGTTGACATGGTAGTAAGTTGAGTGGTAAGTTGACATGGTAGTAAGTTGACATGGTAGTAAATGAGTGGTAAGTTGACATGGTAGTAAGTTGACATGGTAGTAAATGAGTGGTAAGTTGACATGGTAGTAAATTGACATGGTAGTAAATGAGTGGTAAGTTGACATGGTAGTAAATTGACATGGTAGTAAGTTGACATGGTAGTAAATTGACATGGTAGTAAGTTGACATGGTAGTAAGTTGACATGGTAGTAAGTTGACATGGTAGTAAATGAGTGGTAAGTTGACATGGTAGTAAATGAGTGGTAAGTTGACATGGTAGTAAGTTGACATGGTAGTATATTGAGTGGTAAGTTGACATGGTAGTAAGTTGACATGGTAGTAAATGAGTGGTAAGTTGACATGGTAGTAAATTGACATGGTAGTATATTGAGTGGTAAGTTGACATGGTAGTAAATGAGTGGTAAGTTGACATGGTAGTAAATTGACATGGTAGTATATTGAGTGGTAAGTTGACATGGTAGTAAATGAGTGGTAAGTTGACATGGTAGTAAATGAGTGGTAAGTTGACATGGTAGTAAGTTGACATGGTAGTATATTGAGTGGTAAGTTGACATGGTAGTAAATTGACATGGTAGTAAGTTGACATGGTAGTAAATGAGTGGTAAGTTGACATGGTAGTAAATTGACATGGTAGTATATTGAGTGGTAAGTTGACATGGTAGTAAATTGACATGGTAGTATATTGAGTGGTAAGTTGATATGGTAGTAAGTTGACATGGTAGTAAGTTGACATGGCAGTAAATGAGTGGTAAGTTGACATGGTAGTAAATTGACATGGTAGTAAGTTGACATGGTAGTAAATGAGTGGTAAGTTGACATGGTAGTAAATTGACATGGTAGTATATTGAGTGGTAAGTTGACATGGTAGTAAATGAGTGGTAAGTTGACATGGTAGTAAGTTGACATGGCAGTAAATGAGTGGTAAGTTGACATGGTAGTAAATTGACATGGTAGTAAGTTGACATGGTAGTATATTGAGTGGTAAGTTGACATGGTAGTAAATGAGTGGTAAGTTGACATGGTAGTAAATGAGTGGTAAGTTGACATGGTAGTAAATTGACATGGTAGTAAGTTGACATGGTAGTATATTGAGTGGTAAGTTGACATGGTAGTAAATGAGTGGTAAGTTGACATGGTAGTAAATGAGTGGTAAGTTGACATGGTAGTAAATGAGTGGTAAGTTGACATGGTAGTAAATTGACATGGTAGTAAGTTGACATGGTAGTATATTGAGTGGTAAGTTGACATGGTAGTAAATGAGTGGTAAGTTGACATGGTAGTAAATGAGTGGTAAGTTGACATGGTAGTAAATTGACATGGTAGTAAGTTGAGTGGTAAGTTGACATGGTAGTAAGTTGACATGGTAGTAAATGAGTGGTAAGTTGACATGGTAGTAAATTGACATGGTAGTAAGTTGACATGGTAGTAAGTTGACATGGTAGTAAATTGACATGGTAGTAAGTTGACATGGTAGTAAGTTGACATGGTAGTAAGTTGACATGGTAGTAAATGAGTGGTAAGTTGACATGGTAGTAAATTGACATGGTAGTAAATGAGTGGTAAGTTGACATGGTAGTAAATTGACATGGTAGTAAATGAGTGGTAAGTTGACATGGTAGTAAGTTGACATGGTAGTAAATGAGTGGTAAGTTGACATGGTAGTATATTGAGTGGTAAGTTGACATGGTAGTAAATGAGTGGTAAGTTGACATGGTAGTAAATGAGTGGTAAGTTGACATGGTAGTAAGTTGACATGGTAGTAAATGAGTGGTAAGTTGACATGGTAGTAAATGAGTGGTAAGTTGACATGGTAGTAAATGAGTGGTAAGTTGACATGGTAGTAAATTGACATGGTAGTATATTGAGTGGTAAGTTGACATGGTAGTAAATTGACATGGTAGTATATTGAGTGGTAAGTTGACATGGTAGTAAGTTGACATGGTAGTAAGTTGACATGGCAGTAAATGAGTGGTAAGTTGACATGGTAGTAAGTTGACATGGTAGTAAATGAGTGGTAAGTTGACATGGTAGTAAATTGACATGGTAGTATATTGAGTGGTAAGTTGACATGGTAGTAAGTTGACATGGTAGTAAGTTGACATGGCAGTAAATGAGTGGTAAGTTGACATGGTAGTAAATTGACATGGTAGTAAGTTGACATGGTAGTAAATGAGTGGTAAGTTGACATGGTAGTAAATGAGTGGTAAGTTGACATGGTAGTAAATGAGTGGTAAGTTGACATGGTAGTAAATGAGAGGTAAGTTGACATGGTAGTAAGTTGACATGGTAGTAAATGAGAGGTAAGTTGACATGGTAGTAAGTTGACATGGTAGTAAATGAGAGGTAAGTTGACATGGTAGTAAGTTGACATGGTAGTAAATGAGTGGTAAGTTGACATGGTAGTAAGTTGACATGGTAGTAAATGAGAGGTAAGTTGACATGGTAGTAAGTTGACATGGTAGTAAGTTGACATGGTAGTATATTGAGTGGTAAGTTGACATGCTAGTAAGTTGACATGGTAGTAAATGAGAGGTAAGTTGACATGGTAGTAAGTTGACATGGTAGTAAGTTGACATGGTAGTATATTGAGTGGTAAGTTGACATGGTAGTATATTGAGTGGTAAGTTGACATGGTAGTAAATGAGTGGTAAGTTGACATGGTAGTAAGTGTCCTCGGATGGGGCCACAGTGTCTCCTGACCCCTCCTGTCTCAGCCTCCAGTATTTATGCTGCAGTAGTTTATGTGTCGGGGGGCTAGGGTCAGTTTGTTTATCTGGAGTACTTCTCCTGTCCTATTCGGTGTCCTGTGTAAATCTAAGTGTGCGTTCTCTAATTCTCTCCTTCTCTCTTTCTTTCTCTCTCTCGGAGGACCTGAGCCCTAGAACCATGCCCCAGGACTACCTGACATGATGACTCCTTGCTGTCCCCAGTCCACCTGGCCATGCTGCTGCTCCAGTTTCAACTGGCCTGGGCCCTAGGACCATGTCCCAGGACTACCTGACATGAGGACTCCTTGCTGTCCCCAGTCCACCTGGCCATGCTCCTGCTCCAGTTTCAACTGTTCTGCCTTACTATTATTCAACCATGCTGGTCATTTATGAACATTTGAACATCTTGGCCACGTTCTGTTATAATCTCCACCTGGCACAGCCAGAAGAGGACTGGCCACCCCACATATGCTCTCTCTAATTCTCTCTTTCTTTCTCTCTCTCGGAGGACCTGAGCCCTAGGACCGTGCCCCAGGACTACCTGACATGATGGCTCCTTGCTGTCCCCAGTCCATCTGACTGTGCTGCTGCTCCAGTTTCAACTGTTCTGCCTTATTATTATTTGACCATGCTGGTCATTTATGAACATTTGAACATCTTGGTCATGTTCTGTTATAATCTCCACCCGGCACAGCCAGAAGAGGACTGGCCACCCCACATAGCCCGGTTCCTCTCTAGGTTTCTTCCTAGGTTCTGGCCTTTCTAGGGAGTTTTTCCTAGCCACCGTGCTTTTACACCTGCATTGTTTGCTGTTTGGGGTTTTAGGCTGGGTTTCTGTACAGCACTTTGAGATATCAGCTGATGTACGAAGGGCTATATAAATAAATTTGATTTGATTTTGATTTGATTTGATTTGACATGGTAGTAAATGAGTGGTAAGTTGACATGGTAGTAAGTTGACATGGCAGTAAATGAGTGGTAAGTTGACATGGTAGTAAATTGAGTGGTAAGTTGACATGGTAGTATATTGAGTGGTAAGTTGACATGGTAGTAAGTTGACATGGTAGTAAATTGACATGGTAGTATATTGAGTGGTAAGTTGACATGGTAGTATATTGAGTGGTAAGTTGACATGGTAGTATAATGAGTAGTAAGTTGACATGGTAGTAAATGAGTGGTAAGTTGACATGGTAGTAAATTGACATGGTAGTATATTGAGTGGTAAGTTGACATGGTAGTATATTGAGTGGTAAGTTGACATGGTAGTATAATGAGTGGTAAGTTGACATGGTAGTAAGTTGACATGGTAGTAAGTTGAGTGGTAAGTTGACATGGCAGTAAATTGAGTGGTAAGTTGACATGGTAGTAAGTTGACATGGTAGTATATTGAGTGGTAAGTTGACATGGTAGTAAATTGACATGGTAGTATATTGAGTGGTAAGTTGACATGGTAGTAAATTGACATGGTAGTATATTGAGTGGTAAGTTGACATGGCA
Source organism: Oncorhynchus gorbuscha (assembly GCF_021184085.1). Taxonomy (NCBI): domain Eukaryota; kingdom Metazoa; phylum Chordata; class Actinopteri; order Salmoniformes; family Salmonidae; genus Oncorhynchus; species Oncorhynchus gorbuscha. Next base: position 5,824 of record NW_025746171.1, read on the forward strand.
GTAAATTGAGTGGTAAGTTGACATGGCAGTAAATTGAGTGGTAAGTTGACATGGTAGTAAATTGAGAGGTAAGTTGACATGGTAGTATATTGAGTGGTAAGTTGACATGGTAGTATATTGAGTGGTAAGTTGACATGGTAGTAAATGAGTGGTAAGTTGACATGGTAGTAAATTGAGAGGTAAGTTGACATGGTAGTAAATGAGTGGTAAGTTGACATGGTAGTATATTGAGTGGTAAGTTGACATGGCAGTAAATGAGTGGTAAGTTGACATGGTAGTAAGTTGACATGGTAGTAAGTTGAGTGGTAAGTTGACATGGCAGTAAATTGAGTGGTAAGTTGACATGGTAGTAAGTTGACATGGTAGTATATTGAGTGGTAAGTTGACATGGTAGTAAATTGACATGGTAGTATATTGAGTGGTAAGTTGACATGGCAGTAAATTGAGTGGTAAGTTGACATGGCAGTAAATTGAGTGGTAAGTTGACATGGTAGTAAATTGAGAGGTAAGTTGACATGGTAGTATATTGAGTGGTAAGTTGACATGGTAGTATATTGACATGGTAGTATATTGAGTGGTAAGTTGACATGGTAGTATATTGACATGGTAGTAAATGAGAGGTAAGTTGACATGGTAGTATATTGACATGGTAGTATATTGAGTGGTAAGTTGACATGGTAGTATATTGACATGGTAGTAAATGAGTGGTAAGTTGACATGGTAGTATATTGACATGGTAGTATATTGAGTGGTAAGTTGACATGGTAGTAAGTTGACATGGTAGTAAATGAGAGGTAAGTTGACATGGTAGTAAATTGACATGGTAGTAAGTTGACATGGTAGTATATTGACATGGTAGTATATTGACATGGTAGTAAGTTGACATGGTAAATTGACATGGTAGTAAGATGACATGGTAGTAAATTGACATGGTAGTATATTGACATGGTAGTAAATTGACATGGTAGTAAGTTGACATGGTAGTAAATTGACATGGTAGTAAGTTGACATGGTAGTATATTGACATGGTAGTAAATGAGTGGTAAGTTGACATGGTAGTAAGTTGACATGGTAGTATATTGACATGGTAGTAAATGAGTGGTAAGTTGACATGGTAGTAAGTTGACATGGTAGTATATTGACATGGTAGTAAATGAGTGGTAAGTTGACATGGTAGTAAGTTGACATGGTAGTATATTGACATGGTAGTAAATGAGTGGTAAGTTGACATGGTAGTAAGTTGACATGGTAGTATATTGACATGGTAGTAAATGAGTGGTAAGTTGACATGGTAGTAAGTTGACATGGTAGTATATTGAGTGGTAAGTTGACATGGTAGTATATTGACATGGTAGTATATTGAGTGGTAAGTTGACATGGTAGTATATTGAGTGGTAAGTTGACATGGTAGTAAGTTGACATGGTAGTAAATGAGAGGTAAGTTGACATGGTAGTAAGTTGACATGGTAGTAAATTGACATGGTAGTAAGTTGACATGGTAGTATATTGACATGGTAGTATATTTGACATGGTAGTAAGTTGACATGGTAAATTGACATGGTAGTAAGATGACATGGTAGTAAATTGACATGGTAGTATATTGACATGGTAGTAAATTGACATGGTAGTAAGTTGACATGGTAGTATATTGACATGGTAGTAAATGAGTGGTAAGTTGACATGGTAGTAAGTTGACATGGTAGTATATTGACATGGTAGTAAATGAGTGGTAAGTTGACATGGTAGTAAGTTGACATGGTAGTATATTGACATGGTAGTAAATGAGTGGTAAGTTGACATGGTAGTAAGTTGACATGGTAGTATATTGAGTGGTAAGTTGACATGGTAGTATATGAGGTAAGTTGACATGGCAGTAAATGCGTGGTAAGTTGACATGGTAGTATATGAGGTAAGTTGACATGGTAGTATATGAGGTAAGTTGACATGGTAGTATATGAGGTAAGTTGACATGGTAGTAAATGAGGTAAGTTGACATGGCAGTATATGAGGTAAGTTGACATGGCAGTAAATGAGGTAAGTTGACATGGCAGTATATGAGGTAAGTTGACATGGCAGTAAATGAGGTAAGTTGACATGGTAGTAAATGAGGTAAGTTGACATGGCAGTAAATGAGGTAAGTTGACATGGCAGTATATGAGGTAAGTTGACATGGCAGTATATGAGGTAAGTTGACATGGCAGTATATGAGGTAAGTTGACATGGTAGTATATGAGGTAAGTTGACATGGCAGTAAATGAGGTAAGTTGACATGGCAGTATATGAGGTAAGTTGACATGGCAGTATATGAGGTAAGTTGACATGGCAGTATATGAGGTAAGTTGACATGGCAGTATATGAGGTAAGTTGACATGGCAGTATATGAGGTAAGTTGACATGGCAGTAAATGAGGTAAGTTGACATGGCAGTATATGAGGTAAGTTGACATGGCAGTATATGAGGTAAGTTGACATGGCAGTATATGAGGTAAGTTGACATGGTAGTATATGAGGTAAGTTGACATGGCAGTAAATGAGGTAAGTTGACATGGCAGTATATGAGGTAAGTTGACATGGCAGTATATGAGGTAAGTTGACATGGCAGTATATGAGGTAAGTTGACATGGCAGTATATGAGGTAAGTTGACATGGCAGTAAATGAGTGAGTGATGGATTCATCATTACACCTGCAGAGAGTCTCTCCGGACAGTAAAATGAGTCATAACTTCGGCCTCTCTGAAGTCAGTTCAGAGATGTTTCATTGATAAAGTCCTAACAGATCTGGGTTCACAGCCTCACTCACACGAGGACTTTATTGTGTCGCTAAGTGTCGTTGTTAGGGGGCGTGTCGTTAGGAGGAGAGAGGTTGGATTCCCTGTCCTGTGGGACGACTGGAATCCTAAATTACACCCTATGCCCTACTTCTGAGCAGGATGCACAGGGCAGGGCTAGGGAATAGGAACGCATCGAGGACCGCGGTGGTCAGACGCCCCTTTTCTGATAAGACCTGTCCTGTCAGTGATTCATCCACCCACTGAGGCCTAGCCCTGGCTGGTGGTCAGCGTGAAGCAGGGGGGGTAGAGTACTCCCTGTGGCCACGGAGCCATCACTCACCTGGGGGCAGGTCTGGGTCGGAGGGGGCGGCCTGCTGGAGGCGACGGGGCTTGGGAAGGGTCTTGGAGCTCTCGGAGGCGCTGCGACTGGTGGAGCTAGAACCACTCTCATGGTCGTCCTGCACAGGAAAACAAACACACAGAGAGATTTAATAATCACTTTTGTTTATTATCTATTTCTCTTGCTTTGGCAATGTGTTTCCATGACAATAAAGCACTTAAACTGAATTGAATTCTGAGAGGGAGGGGGAGGGAGGGAGGGAGAGACAGAGAGACAGAGGGGGGGGAGGGAGGGGAGGAGGGGGTCGGGGAGGGAGGGAGGGAGGGAGGGAGGGGGAGGGAGGGAGGGGGGGGGAGGGGGGAGGGAGGGAGGGAGGGGGAGGGAGGAGGGAGGGGGAGGGAGGGAGGAGGGAGGGAGGGAGGGGGGGGAGGGAGGGAGGGAGGGAGGGAGAGGGAGGGAGGGGGGGAGGGGGGGGGAGGGAGGGAGGGGGAGGGGAGGAGGGAGGGGGGGAGGGAGGGGAGGAGGGAGGGAGGGAGGAGGGAGGAGGGAGGGAGGAGGGAGGGGGGTCACAAGGACGCTGCAGAGGGGTGGGAGGTTGAGGGAGGGAGGGTAACAAGGATGCTGCAGAGGGGTGGGAGGTTGAGGGGGAGGGAGGGGTCACAAGGACGCTGCAGAGGGGTGGGAGGTTGAGGGGGAGGGAGGGGTAACAAGGATGCTGCAGAGGGGTGGGAGGTTGAGGGGAGGGAGGGGTAACAAGGATGCTGCAGAGGGGTGGGAGGTTGAGGGGGAGGGAGGGGGGAGGGAGGGAGGGAGGAAGGGAGGGAGGGAGGGAGGGAGGAGGGAGGGGGTCACAAGGATGCTGCAGAGGGGTGGGAGGTTGAGGGGAGGGAGGGGAGGGGTAACAAGGATGCTGCAGAGAGGTGGGAGGTTGAGGGAGGGGTGTAGACATGCACCAGTGATCATCACTAACACTCCTCCCTGGTTTACAACCTCCTCCAGTGCCCTTATGAACCCTAATCAATACATACAGGGGAGGGGGTATGGGACACTGCAGGGCAGAGAGCACACACACACACACACACACACACACACAGGATCAGGTGGTTAACATGTCAGTCTGAGAACTCAGCGCTGTTCTGACGAACCTAAACACTAAAGGTGTCAAAACCAAAAACACAAATAACCCCTCTTCCTCCTCCCCCTCTTCCTCCTCCCCCTCTCCTCTCCCTCTTCCTCCCTCCTCTCCCTCTTCCTCCCTCCTCTCCCTCTTCCTCTCTCCTCTCCCTCTTCCTCCCTCCTCTCCCTCCTCCCTCCTCTCCCTCTTCCTCCCTCCTCTCCCTCTCCTCCCTCCTCTCCCTCTTCCTCCCCCCTCCCTCTCCTCCCCCCCCTCTCCTCCCTCCTTCCCCCCCTCTTCCTCCCTCCTCTCCTCCCCTTCCCTCCTACTTCTCCTCCCCTTCTCCTCCCTTCCCTCCCTCCTCTCCTCCCTTCCCTCCTACTTCTCCTCCCCTTCCCTCCTACTTCTCCTCCCTTCCCTCCTACTTCTCCTCCCCTTCCCTCCCTCCTCTCCTCCCCTCCTACTTCTCCTCCCTTCCCTCCCTCCTCTCCTCCCCTTCCCTCCTACTTCTCCTCCCCTTCCCTCCTACTTCTCCTCCCCTTCCCTCCTACTTCTCCTCTCCTCCCTCCTCCTCTCCTCCCTCCTACTTCTCTCCCCTTCCCTCCTACTTCTCCTCCCTTCCCTCCTCTCCTACCTTCCCTCCTACTTCTCCTCCCCTCCCTCCTACTTCTCCTCCCCTTCCCTCCTACTTCTCCTCCTCCCCCTCCTCCCTTGTTCATTCTTCATTCCCCCTTCCTCCTCCCTCCCTCCCTCCCCCCTCCCTTCCTCCCTCCCCTGTTATACTGTGACAACTCTCCAGCCATCCATTTTAACCTCCAGGTTAGACAGGATGTGATCAGACCAGTCCTCTGCTTGTGGTGTTAGTGTAGTAATGAAGACGACATTAAAACATGGACTGAATGAGTGTGTTTCCCCCAGTCGGTCGGTCGGTCGGTGGGCTAAAGTAAACACAGCGATGCCAAAACAGACTGTCTGGTGAAAATATTTACACTGAGCTCCTAACACACACACACACACACACACACACACACACACACACACACACACACACACACACACACACACACACACACACACACACACACACACACACACACACACACACACACACACCACAGAGCCGCCGTGGCAGAGGGTTTTCCGTGGCCCAGCTCGGTGGGAACTGGTAAACAGAACGAGGAGGAATAATAAATACCTCATCAAGGTTGTGAATTATAGAAACAGGGCAACAATAAGAAAGAGATTATAGTCTGATTATCTCACACTTCATCTGCAAACGTTCCGTCACTTCAAAACGCTGTTTACAGACAGACGTTTAAATACACATAAAGCACAGGGACCTGACACAGTGACAATCAGTATAGGGGGGCTCCTAGGGAGGGGGGGGGGGGGGCTCCTGGGGGGGGGCTCCTGGGGGGGGGCTCCTGGGGGGAGGCTCCTGGGGGAGGCTCCTGGGGGGGGGGGGGCTCCTGGGGGGGGAGGCTCCTGGGGGGGGAGGCTCCTGGGGGGGGGCTCCTGGGGGTGTTCCTGGGGGGCTCCTGGAGGGGAGGGGCTCCTGGGGAGGGGCGCCTAGGGGGGGGCTCCTGGGGGGGGAGGGGGCTCCTGGGAGGGGGCTCTTGGGGGGAGGGGCTCCTAGGGGGGGCTCCTGGGGGAGGGGGTTCCTGGGGGGGGGGGGTCCTGGGGAGAGTTTAGGTGGGGGTCTCCTGTGGAGGGTCTGGGGAGAGATCCTGGGTAGGGATCCTGGGGAGGGTCTGGGGAAGGTAGAGGAGGTAAAGGGCTTGGAGGTGGGATGTTCTGCCTGGCCTCCAGGCGTGTCAACTCAGCTGTTGCCCTGAGGAGTAGAGATGACGGCCGGCAGAGAGCAGAGAAGCCCTGCCAGTTTGAGTGACAGGAGAGGGGGACCCCTACCCAGAAAGTAAGTAGGGGCGGAGGGTTAGGGCACAGGAAAGCAAAGCATGACCTCTCACCCCCCCGTAGACGTCTGGCTCTAGTGGTCCTGCGTCGAGGTCTTGTCTGAGGGGGAACCAATGATTGGAGAAACTAAGGCCAAAGCCATCCATCACGTGACACCATTCATTCCTATGTGAAGACACAATAGGGGAGGGTCTGGGTGGCTCCTGGGGGCTCCTGGGGGAGACACAATAGGGGAGGGTCTGGGTGGCTCCTGGGGGGGGGCTCCTGGGGAGACACAATAGGGGAGGGTCTGGGTGGCTCCTGGGGGGGGGCTCCTGGGGGAGACACAATAGGGGAGGGTCTGGGTGGCTCCTGGGGGGGGGGGCTCCTGGGGGGGGGGGGCTCCTGGGGGCTCCTGGGGGAGACACGCAAGTCGCTTTTTAGCTCAGACGGCGTCTCGCCAGGGTAGTGGGTTCGATCCCCGGGACCACCCATACGTAGAATGTATGCACACATGACTGTAAGTCGCTTTGGATAAAAGCGTCTGCTAAATGGCATATATTATTATTATTATCATAGAAACAACATGTACAGTTTGAGCTACTCCAGGAGGCTCCGTGCCGCCTCCTCTCCAGGAGGCTCCGTGCCGCCTCCTCTCCAGGAGGCTCCGTGCCGCCTCCTCTCCAGGAGGCTCCGTGCCGCCTCCTCTCCAGGAGGCTCCGTGCCCCAGCCTCCACCCGCCCCCCCAGCCTCCCCAGTCTCCACTCCCCTCACCTCCCCCAGCCTCCACCCGCCCCCACCCAGGCTCCACTGGCCCCCCAGCCTCTCACCTCCCACCACAGCCTCCACCCACCCCCCAGCCTCCACCCGTCCCCCCAGCCTCCACCCGCCCCCAGCCTCCACCCGCCCCTCCCCCAGCCTACACCCGCCTCCCCCAGTCTCCACCCGTCCCCCCAGCCTCCACCCGCCCCTCCCCCAGCCTCCACCCGTCCCCCAGCCTCCACCCGCCCCTCCCCCAGCCTCCACCCGTCCCCCCAGCCTCCACCCGCCCTCCCCCAGCCTCCACCCGTCCCCCCAGCCTCCACCCGCCCTCCCCCAGTCTCCACCCGCCCCTCCCCCAGTCTCCACCCGTCCCCCCAGCCTCCACCCGCCCCCCAGCCTCCACCCGTCCCCCAGCCTCCACCCGTCCCCCACAGCCTCCACCCGTCCCCACAGCCTCCACCCGTCCCCACAGCCTCCACCCGTCCCCACAGCCTCCACCCGTCCCCCTCCCCCAGCCTACACCCGTCCCCCCCCCCAGCCTCCACCCGTCCCCCTCCCCCAGCCTCCACCCGTCCCCCCCAGTCTCCACCCGTCCCCCAGTCTCCACCCCCCCCCAGTCTCCACAGCCTCCACCCGTCCCCCCAGCCTCCACCCGTCCCCCCAGCCTCCACCCGTCCCCCCCAGCCTCCACCCGTCCCCACCTACACAATACAAAACATGCTATAAAAGGAAATGATCTCTGTACTGACAATAAGCAACAGGTTTGACCCGCAAATTGGGCTCAGACACACTACTTCAAAACACACATTGGCTAATTGTTTAAACAAAGTACAGTCATAAAAACATTTCAACCCTACTGACCTGGAAGTAAATAAATAGACCTTTAAAACTGCCATCTCTCTGCTGGGTTCAAGGTCGTTGTTTTAACATCAATTTGCCATAAGCAAAACAAAAACAGACATTTATTCTCATTGTCCCGAAATAAAACATGATGTGAAAAGTTCACATCTGAAATGACAATGTAGCAGTTCTCTTCCACAACCACCAATTGGGCTTCCATTCTCTTCCACGGATCGGAGAGTGACTTTTCAGATCGGAGAGTGACTTTTCAGATCGGAGAGTGACTTTTCAGATCAGAGAGTGACTTTTCAGATCAGAGAGTGACTTTTCAGATCAGAGAGTGACTTTTCAGATCAGAGAGTGACTTTTCAGATCAGAGAGTGACTTTTCAGATCAGAGAGTGACTTTTCAGATCAGAGAGTGACTTTTCAGATCAGAGAGTGACTTTTCAGATCAGAGAGTGACTTTTCAGATCAGAGAGTGACTGTTCAGATCGGAGAGTGACTGTTCAGATCGGAGAGTGACTGTTCAGATCGGAGAGTGACTGTTCAGATCGGAGAGTGACTGTTCAGATCGGAGAGTGACTGTTCAGATCGGAGTGACTGTTCAGATCGGAGTGACTGTTCAGATCGGAGAGTGACTGTTCAGATCGGAGAGTGACTGTTCAGATCGGAGAGTGACTGTTCAGATCGGAGAGTGACTGTTCAGATCGGAGAGTGACTGTTCAGATCGGAGAGTGACTGTTCAGATCGGAGAGTGACTGTTCAGATCGGAGAGTGACTGTTCAGATCGGAGAGTGACTGTTCAGATCGGAGAGTGACTGTTCAGATCGGAGAGTGACTGTTCAGATCGGAGAGTGACTTTTCAGATCGGAGAGTGACTTTTCAGATCGGAGAGTGACTGTTCAGATCGGAGAGTGACTGTTCAGATCGGAGAGTGACTTTTCAATTTATAAACTAAACTGCCTCCATCCCCAGCCTCCACTCCACTCCCCTCCCTCTAAACTATAAACTGGAAGGGATGGGGGGGCTGCTAGCTCTACTAAACTATAGACTGGAAGGGATGGGGGGGGCTGCTAGCTCTACTAAACTATAGACTGGAAGGGATGGGGGGGCTGCTAGCTCTACTAAACTATAGACTGGAAGGGATGGGGGGGGCTGCTAGCTCTACTAAACTATAGACTGGAAGGGATGGGGGGGCTGCTAGCTCTACTAAACTATAGACTGGAAGGGATGGGGGCTACTAGCTCTACTAAACTATAGACTGGAAGGGATGGGGGGCTGCTAGCTCTACTAAACTATAGACTGGAAGGGATGGGGGGGCTGCTAGCTCTACTAAACTATAGACTGGAAGGGATGGGGGGCTGCTAGCTCTACTAAACTATAGACTGGAAGGGATGGGGGGCTGCTAGCTCTACTAAACTATAGACTGGAAGGGATGGGGGGGCTACTAGCTCTA
>NW_025746171.1:20000-117500 GCF_021184085.1 Oncorhynchus gorbuscha
CAGTCAGTCTACTGGTTCCTCTGTCTAACTGGGAGAAACACTAAACCTGCAGTCAGTCTACTGGTTCCTCAGCCCCCATCTGTCTAACTGGGAGAAACACTAAACCTGCACTCAGTCTACTGGTTCCTCTGTCTAACTGGGAGAAACACTAAACCTGCGGTCAGTCTACTGGTTCCTCAGCCCCCATCTGTCTAACTGGGAGAAACACTAAACCTCCAGTCAGTCTACTGGTTCCTCAGCCCCCATCTGTCTAACTGGGAGAAACACTAAACCTCCAGTCAGTCTACTGGTTCCTCAGCCCCCATCTGTCTAACTGGGAGAAACACTAAACCTCCAGTCAGTCTACTGGTTCCTCAGCCCCCATCTGTCTAACTGGGTGAAACACTAAACCTCCAGTCAGTCTACTGGTTCCTCAGCCCCCATCTGTCTAACTGGGAGAAACACTAAACCTCCAGTCAGTCTACTGGTTCCTCAGCCCCCATCTGTCTAACTGGGTGAAACACTAAACCTCCAGTCAGTCTACTGGTTCCTCAGCCCCCATCTGTCTAACTGGGAGAAACACTAAACCTCCAGTCAGTCTACTGGTTCCTCAGTCTAACTGGGAGAAACACTAAACCTCCAGTCAGTCTACTGGTTCATCAGTCTAACTGGGAGAAACACTAAACCTCCAGTCAGTCTACTGGTTCATCAGTCTAACTGGGAGAAACACTAAACCTGCAGTCAGTCTACTGGTTCCTGAAAACTGGGTTGCTTGTTATGACAAAACTATGATTAATGCGAAACCTGTTGTGTATCCTAAATGGCACCCTATTCCCTATATAGTGCACTACTTTAGACCAGGACTCAGCCCTACTGCAGCGTAGCTACCGAAGACCAGGACTCAGCCCTACTGCAGCGTAGCTACCGAAGACCAGGACTCAGCCCTACTGCAGCGTAGCTACCGAAGACCAGGACTCAGCCCTACTGCAGCGTAGCTACCGAAGACCAGGACTCAGCCCTACTGCAGCGTAGCTACCGAAGACCAGGACTCAGCCCTACTGCAGCGTAGCTACCGAAGACCAGGACTCAGCCCTACTGCAGCGTAGCTACCGAAGACCAGGACTCAGCCCTACTGCAGCGTAGCTACCGAAGACCAGGACTCAGCCCTACTGCAGCGTAGCTACCGAAGACCAGGACTCAGCCCTACTGCAGCGTAGCTACCGAAGACCAGGACTCAGCCCTACTGCAGCGTAGCTACCGAAGACCAGGACTCAGCCCTACTGCAGCGTAGCTACCGAAGACCAGGACTCAGCCCTACTGCAGCATAGCTACCGAAGACCAGGACTCAGCCCTACTGCAGCGTAGCTACTGAAGACCAGGACTCAGCCCTACTGCAGCGTAGCTACTGAAGACCAGGACTCAGCCCTACTGCAGCGTAGCTACTGAAGACCAGGACTCAGCCCTACTGCAGCGTAGCTACTGAAGACCAGGACTCAGCCTTACTGCAGCGTAGCTACTGAAGACCAAGGACAACAACCTGATCACCGTCTATCTTCAACAACTAAACCTTTCAAACAACAACATCTCATTTTTCAACTTTAACAGAAATAAATCAAACGTGACAATTTTTCAAGTCAATCTATCAAAAAAAAGCTATTATAATTATTCATTTAAACTTGTTTTTTTGTTTGTTTTTTAAAATTCCGAGCCCAATGTGTTTAGTGAAACCAGCTCAGCGCAGTAAGACTCCTCAAGGCAACACATAGTGTATATGGTGTTCACCAGACCGATAAACACCGCTAACTTCAAAACACCCGCCCCCTAGTAAAAACACACCACTCCATCTTGACTTGGGAGATTCAAACGAAATCATCTGGAACTTAACTCTTTTTCTTTTTTTAAATACCCTCATACCTAGAAAATTAGCTCAGCCACTACAAAGCAACCAGGCTGAACACATTTTAATGTTATCAATTCTAAAAGTGGAACTGTTTACAAGGCCCTTGCGATACCAAAAGTGTTGCTAAAGCAGAACGTTCCAGCCTTGAAAGGACTCTGTTCACTTTCCAAACATGTGCCGCGATTCAGGAGCCCAGAAATTAAACACGTTCATTAAAAGGAAGCTTCCAAGCTTCCAAGGTTCCAAGCTTCCAAGGTTCCAAGGTTCCAAGCATCCAAGGTTCCAAGGTTCCAAGGTTCCAAGGTTCCAAGCATCCAAGGTTCCAAAAATCCAAGCTTCCAAGGTTCCAAGCTTCCAAGGTCACTGCCAGAGAACGGCATAATTACTGAAATATTTCCCTCTGAAAACAGAGAGAGGCATCACACAACGACCCGAGCCTGGCGGGGATGACATCATAGAGAGGGATACCCCTGCCAACAGAACCCTCCACGGTGCCCAAGTCAAACGGGCTATGTTTAATATCAGCACACGACATGGCCAGAATAACAGGACAGAACTAACAGGGTGGGGGAGGGGGAGAACGAGAGAGAGAGAGAGAGAGAGAGAGAGGGAGGAGAACAAGAGGGAGAATGAGAACGAGAGAGAATGAGAACGAGAGAGAACGAGAACGAGAGAGAACGAGAACGAGAGAGAGAAAACTGAAGCACTTTTCCACCATACAGAGAGAGAGAGAACGAGAGAGAGAAAACTGAAGCACTTCTCCACCATACAGAGAGAGAGAGAGAGAGAGAGAACAAGAGAGAGAGAGAGAACGAGAGAGAGAGAGAGAACGAGAGAGAGAGAGAGAGAGAGAGAACGAGAGAGAGAGAACGAGAGAGAGAGAGAGAGAGAGAGAGAGAGAGAGAGAGAGAGAGAGAGAGAGAGAGAGAGAGAGAACTGAAGCACTTCTCCACCATACTATCTATAGAAGGGGCTTGGAACCTCTAACCCTTCAACTTAGACTGGTACACTGGCAATGCCAGACCCCCATGGGAAACATATGTTAACATTGCCAAAGCAAGTTAGGTAGGTAATATAATATATCTCTATTTTCCTGCCTGTCTGACTGACTGGGACATCTTGAAAGCCTACAACAGTCCTTGACTGACTGACTAACAGTCTACAACAGTCCTTTACTGACTGACTAACAGTCTACAACAGTCATTTACTGACTAACTAAAAGCCTCCAACAGTCCTTTACTGACTGACTAACAGTCTACAACAGTCCTTTACTGACTGACTAACAGTCTACAACAGTCCTTTACTGACTGACTAACAGTCTACAACAGTCCTTTACTGACTGACTAACAGTCTACAACAGTCCTTTACTGACTGACTAACAGTCTACAACAGTCCTTTACTGACTGACTAACAGTCTACAACAGTCCTTTACTGACTGACTGACTAACAGTCTACAACAGTCCTTTACTGACTGACTGACTAACAGTCTACAACAGTCCTTTACTGACTGACTAACAGTCTACAACAGTCCTTTACTGACTGACTAACAGTCTACAACAGTCCTTTACTGACTGACTGACTAAAAGCCTGAGTGGTTTCCTTCCTCTCCGGCAACTGAGTTAGGAAGGACACCTGTATCTTGGTAGTGACTGGGTGTATTGATACACCATCTGTAGTGTAATTAATAACTTCACCAGGCTCAAAGGGATATTCAATGTCTGCTTTTTTTTTACCCATCTACCAATCAGTGCCCTTCTTTGCGAGGCTTTGAAAAATTCTCCTTATGGGGTATTGTGATGTCAATATGGGGTACTGTGATGTCATTATGGGGTATTGTGATGTCATTATGGGGTATTGTGATGTCAATATGGGGTATTGTGATGTCAATATGGGGTATTGTGATGTCATTATGGGGTATTGTGATGTCATTATGGGGTATTGTGATGTCATTATGGGGTATTGTGATGTCATTATGGGGTATTGTGATGTCATTATGGGGTATTGTATGTCATTATGGGGTATTGTGATGTCATTATGGGGTATTGTGATGTCATTATGGAGTATTGCATGTAGTTTGATCAGGGGGAAGAAAACAACTTAGAATAAGGCTGTAACGTAACAAAATGTGGAAAAAGTCAAGGGGTCTGAATACTTTCTGAATGCACTGTATATAACTTCCAAGAGTAGTACAGTGGTCTACTCTGTTAGTAAACCATGTGTTACTGACAACTACTGTCCCAATGGTGAGTGGTAGAGAACAGAGGGAGGTAGAGAGAGGGGGTTCACGGGGTTGAGACAGAGCGAGAGACAGAGCGAGAGACAGAGAGACAGAGCGAGAGAGAGACAGAGAGACAGAGAGACAGAGACAGAGAGACAGAGAGACAGAGAGACAGAGAGACAGAGAGACAGACAGACAGACAGAGAGACAGAGACAGACAGACAGACAGGGGTAGACATACAGAGAAATGGGGATAGAGGTAGAGAAAGAGGGAGAGAGACAGAGGGATAAATAGTTTCTGAATTAGATCTGAGAGGCTCTGGTCCTTTAGATGTCTCCCTCAGCTAACCACAAGCCCAGCCTGAGCATGTGAAGCATTCTGCCTAGCTGGCACAGACACAGCCACAGCCACAGCCACAGCTACCACCCCATGCTAATAACTGCAATGTGTTAGCTACAATAAAGCACTCTGCACTGAGACACTCCACACTGTTTTTCACTTGCACACACACACACAATCCCTCTCTCCCTCTCTCTCTGCCTCTCTCTCTGCCCCTCTCTCTCTCCGCCTCGCTCTCTGGCTCCCTCCATCGCTCTCTGCCTCCCTCCATCGCTCCCTGCCTCCCTCCATCGCTCCCTGCCTCCCTCCATCGCTCCCTGCCTCCCTCCATCGCTCCCTGCCTCCCTCCATCGCTCTCTGCCTCCCTCCATCGCTCTCTGGCTCCCTCCATCGCTCTCTGCCTCCCTCCATCGCTCCCTGCGCCCCTCCCTCTCTCCCTGCCTCCCTCTCTCTCTCCGCCTCCCTCTCTCTCTCCGCCTCCCTCTTTCCCTGCGCCCTCCCCTCTCTCTCCCTCCCTCTCTCCCTGCGCCCTCCCCTCTCTCTCCCTCCCTCTCTCCCTGCGCCCTCCTCTCTCTCCCTCCCTCTCTCTCTCTCCCTCTCTCTCTCTCCCTCCCTCTCTCCCCTCCTCTCTCTCTCTCCCTCCCCCCTCTCCCTGCGCCCTCCCTCTCTCCCTCCCTCTCTCCCTGCACCCCTCCTCTCTCCCTCCCTGCGCCCTCGCTCTCTCCCTCCCTCTCTCCCTGCGCCCTCCCTCTCTCTCCCTCCCTCTCTCCTTCTCCCTGCGCCCCTCCCTCTCTCTCCCTCCCTCTCTCCCTCCCCCTCTCCCTGCGCCCCTCCTCTCTCCCCCTCTCTCCTCTCCCTGCGCCCTCCTCTCTCTCTCTCCCCTCCCTCTCTCTCTCCCTCCCCTCTCCCTGCGCCCTCCCTCTCTCTCGCTCCCCTCTCCCTCCGCCCCCTCTCCCTCCCTCTCTCCCTCTCTCCCTCGGCAGAAAAGGGAAAATCCCAACCACAGCCTCTAATGGGAAGCGTTCATTAATGTCTAATATTTGTGGTTAAGATCTAAGGATGTGTGATGGTGATCTGGCAGTTTGGAGTTCTCCTCACGTGGTTTTACACATTTTACTAAACTGCACAATAACATCAGTCAAACAACGTATTCTAGTTCATAATGAACATTACAGAAATATCGTCCGACCTGAAGACATTGGGATGAGTTCATCAACCCCAAATGGAGTCGTTCCCCCTCTGACTACAGTGTATTAGAGATACACCACTACAGTGTATTAGAGATACACCACTACAGTGTATTAGAGATACACCACTACAGTGATAGAGATACACCACTACAGTGATAGAGATACACCACTACAGTGATAGAGATACACCACTACAGTGATAGAGATACACCACTACAGTGATAGAGATACACCACTACAGTGATAGAGATACACCACTACAGTGATAGAGATACACCACTACAGTGATAGAGATACATCACTACAGTGATAGAGATACACCACTACAGTGATAGAGATACACCACTACAGTGATAGAGATACACCACTACAGTGATAGAGATACACCACTACAGTGATAGAGATACACCACTACAGTGATAGAGATACACCACTACAGTGATAGAGATACACCACTACAGTGTATTAGAGATACATCACTACAGTGTATTAGAGATACATCACTACAGTGATAGAGATACATCACTACAGTGATAGAGATACATCACTACAGTGATAGAGATACACCACTACAGTGATAGAGATACACCACTACAGTGATAGAGATACACCACTACAGTGTATTAGAGATACACCACTACAGTGTATTAGAGATGCACCACTACAGTGATAGAGATACACCACTACAGTGTATTAGAGATACACCACTACAGTGTATTAGAGATACACCACTACAGTGATAGAGATACACCACTACAGTGATAGAGATACATCACTACAGTGTATTAGAGATATTATACATCACTACAGTGATAGAGATACACCACTACAGTGATAGAGATACACCACTACAGTGATAGAGATACACCACTACAGTGATAGAGATACACCACTACAGTGATAGAGATACACCACTACAGTGTATTAGAGATACATCACTACAGTGTATTAGAGATACATCACTACAGTGATAGAGATACATCACTACAGTGATAGAGATACATCACTACAGTGATAGAGATACATCACTACAGTGATAGAGATACACCACTACAGTGATAGAGATACACCACTACAGTGATAGAGATACACCACTACAGTGTATTAGAGATACACCACTACAGTGTATTAGAGATGCACCACTACAGTGATAGAGATACACCACTACAGTGTATTAGAGATACACCACTACAGTGTATTAGAGATACACCACTACAGTGATAGAGATACACCACTACAGTGATAGAGATACATCACTACAGTGTATTAGAGATATTATACATCACTACAGTGATAGAGATACACCACTACAGTGATAGAGATACACCACTACAGTGATAGAGATACACCACTACAGTGATAGAGATACACCACTACAGTGATAGAGATACATCACTACAGTGATAGAGATACACCACTACAGTGATAGAGATACACCACTACAGTGATAGAGATACACCACTACAGTGATAGAGATACACCACTACAGTGTATTAGAGATACACCACTACAGTGTATTAGAGATACACCACTACAGTGTATTAGAGATACACCACTACAGTGATAGAGATACACCACTACAGTGATAGAGATACATCACTACAGTGTATTAGAGATACACCACTACAGTGTATTAGAGATACACCACTACAGTGTATTAGAGATACACCACTACAGTGTATTAGAGATACACCACTACAGTGATAGAGATACATCACTACAGTGTATTAGAGATATTATACATCACTACAGTGTATTAGAGATATTATACATCACTACAGTGATAGAGATACACCACTACAGTGATAGAGATACACCACTACAGTGATAGAGATACACCACTACAGTGATAGAGATACACCACTACAGTGTATTAGAGATGCACCACTACAGTGATAGAGATACACCACTACAGTGTATTAGAGATACACCACTACAGTGTATTAGAGATACACCACTACAGTGATAGAGATACACCACTACAGTGATAGAGATACACCACTACAGTGATAGAGATACATCACTACAGTGATAGAGATACATCACTACAGTGTATTAGAGATACACCACTACAGTGTATTAGAGATACACCACTACAGTGTATTAGAGATACACCACTACAGTGTATTAGAGATACACCACTACAGTGATAGAGATACATCACTACAGTGATAGAGATACATCACTACAGTGTATTAGAGATATTATACATCACTACAGTGATAGAGATACACCACTACAGTGATAGAGATACACCACTACAGTGATAGAGATACACCACTACAGTGATAGAGATACACCACTACAGTGTATTAGAGATGCACCACTACAGTGATAGAGATACACCACTACAGTGTATTAGAGATACACCACTACAGTGTATTAGAGATACACCACTACAGTGATAGAGATACACCACTACAGTGATAGAGATACACCACTACAGTGATAGAGATACATCACTACAGTGTATTAGAGATATTATACATCACTACAGTGATAGAGATACACCACTACAGTGATAGAGATACACCACTACAGTGATAGAGATACACCACTACAGTGATAGAGATACACCACTACAGTGATAGAGATACACCACTACAGTGTATTAGAGATACACCACTACAGTGATAGAGATACACCACTACAGTGATAGAGATACACCACTACAGTGTATTAGAGATACACCACTACAGTGTATTAGAGATACACCACTACAGTGTATTAGAGATACACCACTACAGTGATAGAGATACACCACTACAGTGATAGAGATACATCACTACAGTGTATTAGAGATACACCACTACAGTGTATTAGAGATACACCACTACAGTGTATTAGAGATACACCACTACAGTGTATTAGAGATACACCACTACAGTGATAGAGATACATCACTACAGTGTATTAGAGATATTATACATCACTACAGTGTATTAGAGATATTATACATCACTACAGTGATAGAGATACACCACTACAGTGATAGAGATACACCACTACAGTGATAGAGATACACCACTACAGTGATAGAGATACACCACTACAGTGATAGAGATACATCACTACAGTGATAGAGATACACCACTACAGTGATAGAGATACACCACTACAGTGATAGAGATACACCACTACAGTGATAGAGATACACCACTACAGTGATAGAGATACACCACTACAGTGTATTAGAGATACACCACTACAGTGTATTAGAGATACACCACTACAGTGATAGAGATACACCACTACAGTGTATTAGAGATACACCACTACAGTGATAGAGATACACCACTACAGTGATAGAGATACACCACTACAGTGTATTAGAGATACACCACTACAGTGATAGAGATACACCACTACAGTGTATTAGAGATACACCACTACAGTGATAGAGATACACCACTACAGTGATAGAGATACACCACTACAGTGATAGAGATACACCACTACAGTGATAGAGATACATCACTACAGTGATAGAGATACACCACTACAGTGATAGAGATACATCACTACAGTGATAGAGATACACCACTACAGTGATAGAGATACATCACTATATATATATATATGATCCCGATTCATGATTTCGACTGGCTGAGAAAAGCTGCCAGCCTCACCTTGTCTCGTCCCGACTCCTGACATGTTCGTTACTATGGGACCGCTGGAGATTGAATTTCAACACCAAAACAATAAATACTATTTGCTGTTGTAATTACGTTGGTAACCAGTTGATAATAGCAATAAGGCCCTAGGGGGTGTGATATATGGCCGATATACCACGGCTAATGGCTGTCGTCCAGGCACTCCGTGTTGCGTCGGGGCCTAAGGACAGCCTTTAGCCGTGGTATATTGGCCATATACCACACCCCCTAGGGCCTTATTGCTTAATGACCATTGGTTTTCCTAGAGGATCATCTACATAATCAACATTATTTTACCCATTGGTTTCGAAGATTTTGATTGGACACCTTACAGTCAGGGAGGAGAGGCCTGTGGAAAGGCCAATGGGTCAGTAAGATTTCCAATGTATATATTCCAAACCACAAATAACTTGAAAATGGTTGTCTCTGGACCTATTCTCCCCCTGTTAGGAGCCAGGTGTTGTCAGACTGTGGTAACATAACCTCCTTCAGAGGGCTTTTAGTATGCTAGACTCCAACAGGTTAGGACCCTACCCATAAAGCCCTCTGAGAGGTTTAGTATGCTAGACTCCAACAGGTTAGGACCCTACCCATAAAGCAGTCAGAGAGGTTTAGTATGCTAGACTACAACAGGTTAGGACCCTACCCATAAAGCCATCTAAGAGAGGTTTAGTATGCTAGACTCCAACAGGTTAGGACCCTACCCATAAAGCCCTCTGAGAGGTTTAGTATGCTAGACTCCAACAGGTTAAGACCCTACCCATAAAGCCCTCTGAGAGGGTTAGTATGCTAGACTCCAACAGGTTAGGACCCTACCCATAAAGCCCTCTGAGAGGGTTAGTATGCTAGACTCCAACAGGTTAGGACCCTACCCATAAAGCCCTCTGAGAGAGGTGTAGTATGCTAGACTACAACAGGTTAGGACCCTACCCATAAAGCCCTCTGAGAGGGTTAGTATGCTAGACTCCAACAGGTTAAGACCCTACCCATAAAGCCCTCTGAGAGAGGTTTAGTATGCTAGACTACAACAGGTTAGGACCCTACCCATAAAGCCCTCTGAGAGAGGTTTAGTATGCTAGACTCCAACAGGTTAAGACTAAGAAGGTGTTGTCAGGCTGTGGGAACATAAAGCACCTCTGAGAGAGGTTTAGTATGCTAGACTCCAACAGGTTAGGACCCTACCCATAAAGCCCTCTGAGAGAGGTTTAGTATGCTAGACTCCAACAGGTTAAGACTAAGAAGGTGTTGTCAGGCTGTGGGAACATAAAGCACCTCTGAGAGAGGTTTTACATCTCTACTGTATCTAGCTTCTTAAAAGATCAACATGTGTCAAGTACTGTAAATATCAAAATCAAGTTATTCAGGTCAACATAACAGAGCAGTTATGTTACTACAGTACATCATTACATCCTCCCCCGAGTTCAGGGATGTGGTTGTCTGTATCAATATAATCTGATGAGACATGTTTCGTGTCTTCATAACGGTCTGGATGAATCAGACATTACGGAAATACAACAGAACCCTGCCCCCGTCTTCAGGCCCAGAAGTCAGTGCGTTCTTCTCCTTGATTCTCCTCAACAAGAGGCCACGGTGCAGTGGAGACGACTACTGACTGACAGAGAGAGAGAGAGTATGTATGTGTAATGTTTACTGTTCATTTTTGTTGTTTTTCACTTTGTATGTTGTCTACCTCACTTGCTTTGGCAATGTTAACACATGTTTCCCATGCCAATAAAGCCCTTGAATTGAATTGAGACAGAGAGAGAGACAGAGAATTGAGACAGAGAGAGAGACAGAGAATTGAGACAGAGAGAGAGACAGAGAATTGAGACAGAGACAGAGACAGAGACAGAGACAGAGACAGAGACAGAGACAGAGACAGAGACAGAGACAGAGACAGAGACAGAGACAGAGACAGAGACAGAGACAGAGAGACAGAGAGACAGAGAGACAGAGAGACAGAGAGACAGACAGAGACAGAGAGACAGAGAGAGAGAGAGAGAGAGAGAGAGAGAGAGAGAGAGAGAGAGAGAGAGAGAGAGAGAGAGAGAGAGAGAGAGAGAGAGAGAGAGAGAGAGAGAGAGAGAGAGAGAGAGAGAGAGAGAGAGAGAGAGAGAGAGAGAGAGAGAGAGAGAGAGAGAGAGACAGAGACAGAGAGAGAGAGAGACAGAGAGAGAGAGAGAGAGAGACAGAGAGAGAGAGAGAGAGAGAGAGAGAGAGAGAGAGAGAGAGAGAGAGAGAGAGAGAGAGAGAGAGGGTCCTCTCCCTCCCTGTCAGCTGGAAATTATAATGGTCTCAAGGTTCTGTGAAAGACTTAATAAGCAATTACAACATAATTATAACACATGTAAATTCTTATCGTGTTGGTCATTTTAAGAAGCAATGTGGTCAGCGTCATGCAGGCGATAGACGTCTCCAAGCATACAATGTTTATTATCATTTCAGCTAAACCATATGCCTCCCACAATCCTCTCTCTGCCACAATCCTCTCTCTGCCACAATCCTCTCTCTGCCACAATCCTCTCTCTGCCACAATCCTCTCTCTGCCACAATCTCTCTCTGCCACAATCCTCTCTCTGCCACAATCTCTCTCTCTCCCCACAATCTCTCTCTCACTCTCTCTCCCACAATCCTCTCTCTCACTCTCTCTCCCACAATCCCTCTCTCTCCCACAATCCTCTCTCTGCCACAATCCTCTCTCTGCCACAATCCTCTCTCTGCCACAATCCTCTCTCTGCCACAATCCTCTCTCTGCCACAATCCTCTCTCTGCCACAATCCTCTCTCTGCCACAATCCTCTCTCCCCCACAATCCTCTCTCTCACTCTCTCTCCCACAATCCTCTCTCTCACTCTCTCTCCCACAATCCCCTCTCTCTCTCCCACAATCCCCTCTCTCTCTCCCACAATCCCCTCTCTCTCTCTCTCTCCCACAATCCCCCTCTCTCTCTCACAATCCCCTCTCTCTCTCTCTCTCTCCCACAATCCTCTCTCTCTACCACAATCCTCTCTCTCTCTCCACAACAATCTCTCTCTCTCTCTCCTAACTACCCACTACCCACCACACCTACCCACTACCCACCACACCTACCCCATACCACCACCCTTACCCCATATCATCCCCCTAACCCCATACCACCCCCTAACCCCATACCACCCCCTAACCCCATACCATCCCCTAACCCCATACCATCCCCTAACCCCATACCACCCCCTAACCCCATACCATCCCCTGACCCCATATCATCCCCCGACCCCATACCACCACCCCTAACCCCATACCACCACCCCCTAACCCCATACCACCACCCCGACCCCATATCATCCCCCGACCCCATATCATCCCCCGACCCCATACCACCACCCCGACCCCATACCACCACCCCGATCCCATACCACCACCCCGATCCCATACCACCACCCCGATCCCATACCACCACCCCGACCCCATACCACCCCCTAACCCCATATCATACCCCCACCCCATATCATCCCCCACCCCATATCATCCCCCGACCCATATCATCCCCCCGACCCCATACCACCCCCTACCCCATACCACCCCCTACCCCATACCACCACCCGACCCCATACCAACCCCGACCCCATACCAACCCCCCGACCCCATATCATCCCCGACCCCATATCATCCCCTGACCCCATACCACCACCCCGACCCCATCTCACCACCCCCTAACCCCATACCACCACCCCGATCCCATACCACCACCCCGATCCCACACCACCACCCCGACCCCATCTCACCACCCCCTAACCCCACACCACCACCCCGACCCCATACCACCACCCCGACCCCATCTCACCACCCCGACCCCATACCATCCCCGACCCCATACCATCCCCCCCGACCCCATACCACCACCCCGACCCCATATCATCCCCCGACCCCACACCACCCACACATCACGGAGACGGGCCCAGATGAGAGCAAAACCTACCTACTCGATAACACACTTCCTCCCCCTCTGAGGCGAAGTGGATCCTGACTCTTTACTAAAAAGCAATATATCAACGAGCCAAGGACAGGAAAGCTTAATTTGAGAAGAAAAATCCCTCTACTTTCAGGGAACATAAAATAAATTCAGTACAATATTAGTGGAGAAAAAAAAAACATTGTGTTTTAGGGGTTTTTAATTGGTTAGAAAATAATCCAATCAAAATGTTCTGCCTTATATGGTCAGAGGGAGCTACCCCTCAGCTACCCCTCAGCCACCCCTCAGCTACCCCTCAGCTACCCCTCAGCTACCCCTCAGCCACCCCTCAGCCACCCCTCAGCCACCCCTCAGCCACCCCTCAGCCACCCCTCAGCTACCCCTCAGCTACCCCTCAGCCACCCCTCAGCCACCCCTCAGCCACCCCTCAGCCACCCCTCAGCTACCCCTCAGCCACCCTCAGCTACCCCTCAGCCACCCCTCAGCTACCCCTCAGCCTGGGACGTACAGACCACCCACGGTATGAGGAACACAGTGTCATTTAACCATAGGGGTTTGTTTCACTGAGACACTTCTACACAGACGTCCACTGGACTCTCTCTTCAAGTGTTCCCTTCACAGAACTAGTCCATTATTAAATCACACCCAAACATATATGGGGGCTGGTTTCCCGGACAGACAGTTGTGAAGTTCGGAAGTTTACATACACCTTAGCCAAATACATTTAAACTCAGTTTCTCCATAATTCCTGACATTTAATCCTCGTTAAAAAAATCCCTGTTTTTAGGTCAGCTAGGATCACCACTTTATTTTAAGAATGTGAAATGTCAGTATAATAGTAGAGAGAATAATTCTATTTCAGCTTTTATTTCTTTCATCACATTCCCAGTGGGTCAGAAGTTTACATTACACTCAATTAGTATTCGGTAGCATTGCCTTTAAACTGTTTAACTTGGGTCAAACGTTTTCGGGTAGCCTTCCACAAGCTTCCCACAATACGTTGGGTGACTTTTGGCTCATTCCTCCTGCCCAGAGCTGGTGGAACTGAGTCAGGTTTGTAGGCCTCTATGCTCTCACCTACGTTTCTATGGGATCGAGGTCAGGGCTTTGTGACGGCCACTCCAATACCTTGACTTTGTTGTCTTTAAGCCATGTTGCCACAACTTTGGAAGTATGCTTGGGGGTCATTGTCCATTTGGAAGACCCATTTGCAACCAAGCTTTAACTTCCTGACTGATGTCTTGAGATGTTGCTCCATTATATCCACATAATTTTTCCTCATGATGCCATCTATTTTGTGAAGTGCACCAGTCCCTCCAGCAGCAAAGCACCCCCACAACATGACGCTGCCACCCCCACAACATGACGCTGCCACCCCCACAACATGACGCTGCCACCCCCACAACATGACGCTGCCACCCCCACAACATGACGCTGCCACCCCCACAACATGACGCTGCCACCCCCACAACATGATGCCTCCCCCCCACAACATGATGCTGCCACCCCCACAACATGATGCCTCCACCCCACAACATGATGCTGCCACCCCCACAACATGATGCTGCCACCCCCACAACATGATGCTGCCACCCCCACAACATGATGCTGCCACCCCCACAACATGATGCCTCCACCCCCACAACATGATGCCTCCACCCCCACAACATGATGCTGCCACCCCCACAACATGATGCCTCCACCCCACAACATGATGCTGCCACCCCCACAACATGATGCTGCCACCCCCACAACATGATGCTGCCACCCCCACAACATGATGCTGCCACCCCCACAACATGATGCTGCCACCCCCGTGCTTCACGGTTGTGATGGTGTTCTTCGGCTTGTCAGCTCCCCGACCTAAACTCAATGTCAGCTCCCAGACCTAAACCCAATGTCAGCTCCCCGACCTAAACCCAATGTCAGCTCCCCGACCTAAACCCAATGTCAGCTCCCCGACCTAAACCCAATGTCAGCTCTCCGACCTAAACCCAATGTCAGCTCCCCGACCTAAACCCAATGTCAGCACCCCGACCTAAACCCAATGTCAGCACCCCGACCTAAACCCAATGTCAGCTCCCCAACCTAAACCCAATGTCTGTCAGACCCCTAAACCTAAACCCAATGTCAGCTCCCCGACCTAAACCCAATGTCAGCTCTCCGACCTAAACCCAGCTCCCCGACCTAAACCCAGCTCCCCGACCTAAACCCAATGTCAGCTCTCCGACCTAAACCCAATGTCAGCTCTCCGACCTAAACCCAATGTCAGCTCTCCGACCTAAACCCAATGTCAGCTCCCCGACCTAAACCCAATGTCAGCTCCCCTAAACCTAAACCCAATGTCAGCACCCCGACCTAAACCCAATGTCAGCTCCCCGACCTAAACCCAATGTCAGCACCCCTAAACCTAAACCCAATGTCAGCACCCCTAAACCTAAACCCAATGTCAGCACCCCTAAACCCAATGTAGAACCCCTAAACCTAAACCCAATGTAGGACCCCTAAACGTAAACCCAATGTAGGACCCCTAAACCCAATGTCAGACCCCTAAACCCAATGTCTGCTCCCCAACCTAAACCCAATGTAGGACCCCTAAGCCCAATGTCAGACCCCTAAACCCAATGTCTGCTCCCCAACCTAAACCCAATGTAGGACCCCTAAACCCAATGTCAGACCCCTAAACCCAATGTTAGACCCCTAAACCTAAACCTAATGTTAGACCCCTAAACCTAAACCTAATGTCAGACCCCTAAACCTAAACCCAATGTAGGACTCCTAAACCCAATGTTAGACCCCTAAACCCAATGTAGGACTCCTAAACCCAATGTTAGACCCCTAAACCTAAACCTAATGTCAGACCCCTAAACCTAAACCCAATGTCGGACCCCTAAACCCAATGTCAGACCCCTAAACCTAAAACCAATGTAGGACCCCTAAACCTAAACCCATTGTCAGACCCCTAAACCTAAACCCCAATGTCAGACCCCTAAACCTAAACCCCAATGTCAGGCCCTTAACCCAAACCCCAATGTCAGGCCCTTAACCCAAACCCCAATGTCAGGCCCTTAACCCAAACCCCAATGTCAGGCCCTTAACCCAAACCCCAATGTCAGGCCCTTAACCCAAACCCCAATGTCAGGCCCTTAACCCAAACCCCAATGTCAGGCCCTTAACCCAAACCCCAATGTCAGGCCCTTAACCCTAACCCCAATGTCAGGCCCTTAACCCTAACCCCAATGTCAGGCCCTTAACCCTAACCCCAATGTCAGGCCCTTAACCCTAACCCCAATGTCAGGCCCTTAACCCTAACCCCAATGTCAGGCCCTTAACCCTAACCCCAATGTCAGGCCCTTAACCCTAACCCCAATGTCAGGCCCTTAACCCTAACCCCAATGTCAGGCCCTTAACCCTAACCCCAATGTCAGGCCCTTAACCCTAACCCCAATGTCAGGCCCTTAACCCTAACCCCAATGTCAGGCCCTTAACCCTAACCCCAATGTCAGGCCCTTAACCCTAACCCCAATGGAAGGCCCTTAACCCTAACCCCAATGGAAGGCCCTTAACCCTAACCCCAATGGAAGGCCCTTAACCCTAACCCCAATGGAAGGCCCTTAACCCTAACCCCAATGGAAGGCCCTTAACCCTAACCCCAATGGAAGGCCCTTAACCCTAACCCCAATGGAAGGCCCTTAACCCTAACCCCAATGGAAGGCCCTTAACCCTAACCCCAATGGAAGGCCCTTAACCCTAACCCCAATGGAAGGCCCTTAACCCTAACCCCAATGGAAGGCCCTTAACCCTAACCCCAATGGAAGGCCCTTAACCCTAACCCCAATGGAAGGCCCTTAACCCTAAACCCAATGGAAGGCCCTTAACCCTAACCCCAATGGAAGGCCCTTAACCCTAACCCCAATGGAAGGCCCTTAACCCTAACGTCAATGGAAGGCCCTTAACCCTACCGTCAATGGAAGGCCCTTAACCCTACCGTCAATGGAAGGCCCTTAACCCTAACCCCAATGGAAGGCCCTTAACCCTAACCCCAATGGAAGGCCCTTAACCCTAACCCCAATGGAAGGCCCTTAACCCTAACCCCAATGGAAGGCCCTTAACCCTAACCCCAATGGAAGGCCCTTAACCCTAACCCCAATGGAAGGCCCTTAACCCTAACCCCAATGGAAGGCCCTTAACCCTAAACCCAATGCAGACTCCCTTAACCCTAACCCCAATGGAAGGCCCTTAACCCAAACCCCAATGGAAGGCCCTAAACCCTAACCCCAATGGAAGGCCCTAAACCCTAACCCCAATGGAAGGCCCTAAACCCAAACCCCAATGCAGATTCCCTTAACCCTAACCCCAATGGAAGGCCCTTAACCCTAACCCCAATGGAAGGCCCTTAACCCTAACCCCAATGGAAGGCCCTTAACCCTAACCCCAATGGAAGGCCCTTAACCCTAACCCCAATGGAAGGCCCTTAACCCTAACCCCAATGGAAGGCCCTTAACCCTAACCCCAATGGAAGGCCCTTAACCCTAACCCCAATGGAAGGCCCTTAACCCTAACCCCAATGGAAGGCCCTTAACCCTAACCCCAATGGAAGGCCCTTAACCCTAACCCCAATGGAAGGCCCTTAACCCTAACCCCAATGGAAGGCCCTTAACCCTAACCCCAATGGAAGGCCCTTAACCCTAACCCCAATGGAAGGCCCTTAACCCTAACCCCAATGGAAGGCCCTTAACCCTAACCCCAATGGAAGGCCCTTAACCCTAACCCCAATGGAAGGCCCTTAACCCTAACCCCAATGGAAGGCCCTTAACCCTAACCCCAATGGAAGGCCCTTAACCCTAACCCCAATGGAAGGCCCTTAACCCTAACCCCAATGGAAGGCCCTTAACCCTAACCCCAATGGAAGGCCCTTAACCCTAACCCCAATGGAAGGCCCTTAACCCTAACCCCAATGGAAGGCCCTTAACCCTAACCCCAATGGAAGGCCCTTAACCCTAACCCCAATGGAAGGCCCTTAACCCTAACCCCAATGGAAGGCCCTTAACCCTAACCCCAATGGAAGGCCCTTAACCCTAACCCCAATGGAAGGCCCTTAACCCTAACCCCAATGGAAGGCCCTTAACCCTAACCCCAATGGAAGGCCCTTAACCCTAACCCCAATGGAAGGCCCTTAACCCTAACCCCAATGGAAGGCCCTTAACCCTAACCCCAATGGAAGGCCCTTAACCCTAACCCCAATGGAAGGCCCTTAACCCAAAACCCAATGCAGATTCCCTTAACTCTCTGTAATCTGCAGACTGCAGTAATGGAATGAATAGCAGGCTGCTGTCCGGAGGGCCTCTGGAGAGGGATTAGTGTGTAGAGAGGAGCATCCTGTACACCACGTATTGATCACCACTTCAGTGGCCTGACTCACTGACTGCAGGAAGCTGAGGGTTTATCCCCCCCCCTCCACTTCCTGTCTGAGGAGAGCAGTAACCATAACCACAGCCTGCTGTAAGTCTGACCACTAGGAGCCCAGCTCCATCAACAACAGCGGCTTACTGAAAACCCCTCCTCTCACCGAGGCTTTACCAGGGAACTAAAAGACACACTTCGCCATCGGCGCCCATCGGCAGATTTGATGCGTTTATCATTTCCACTTTTATTTAAGGAGGAAAAAGTCCACTGAGAACTAACGATCACGTACAATAAGGACCGGGCCATGAGGCATAACATTACAACGATGATGGACAACCTACAATACCACCACAGACGATGACCACCATACAATACCACCACAGACGATGACCACCATACAATACCACCACAGACGATGACCACCATACAATACCACCACAGACGATGACCACCATACAATACCACCACAGACGATGACCACCATACAATACCACCACAGACGATGACCACCATACAATACCACCACAGACGATGACCACCATACAATATCAACAGAGTAGTACTGTAGTACTAACAGAGTAGTACTGTAGTACTAACAGAGTAGTACTGTAGTACTAACAGAGTACCCCCAGAGGAATAGTACTGTAGTACTAACAGAGTAGTACTGTAGTACTAACAGAGTACTAACAGAGTAGTACTGTAGTACTAACAGAGTAGTACTGTAGTACTAACAGAGTAGTACTGTAGTACTAACAGAGGACCCCCAGAGGAGTAGCACTGTAGTACTAACAAAGGCCCCTCGCCCTGAAGTCAACCATTTTTACCCAATGAGGTTGCTGTATAAATATACAGCCGTGTGTGTGTGTGTGTGTGTGTGTGTGTGTGTGTGTGTGTGTGTGTGTGTGTGTGTGTGTGTGTGTGTGTGTGTGTGTGTGTGTGTGTGTGTGTGTGTGTGTGTGTGTGTGTGTGTGTGTGTGTGTGTGTGTGTGTGTGTGTGTGTGTGTGTGTGTGTGTGTGTGTGTGTGTGTGTGTGTGTGTGTGTGTGTGTGATGTTTCAGACAGGTTTACCTGAGGACTCAGCCTCCATGTAAACACAGCTTCCTCCCTCACACCTCACGCTGAGGCTGTTGAAGGTTAGGGACATGGACAGGGCTAGGGACACCTCCCCTCTCCTCTCCTCCCCAGCCCAGAACTCCCTCCTCCTCCCCTCCTCCCCTCTCCTCCCCAGCCCAGACCTCCTCTCCTCCCCAGCCCAGACCTCCTCCCCTCTCCCCCTCCCCAGCCCAGACCTCCTCTCCTCCACAGCCCAGCCCTCCTCTCCTCCCCTCCCCAACCCAGACCTCCTCTCCTCCCCTCTCCTCTCCTCCCCTTATCCAGCCCAGACCTCCTCTCCTCCACAGCCCAGCCCTCCTCCTCCTCCCCTCCCCAGCCCTCCTCTCCCCTCCCCTCTCCTCCCCAGCCCTGCCTCATCCCCTCCCCAGATCTCCTCCTCCTCTCCTCCCTCCCCAGACCTCCTCTCCTCCCTCCCCAGACCTCCTCTCCTCCCCTCCCCAGACCTCCTCTCCTCCCTCCCCAGACCTCCTCTCCTCCCCTCCTCCCCTCCTCTGCTTGCTGATCAGACGGCTTCATGGTGAGGAATCTCTGTAATCCATTTGCTCTCTGCAAGCTGCCGAATCAAAGGCAAGATTTCCGGACGGCATTTGAACAGAGATTATCCAGTTTGTGCGATCAGATTACAAACTGCCACAGCCTGCTGTATTTTACTAGCTCCACTTCTCCCTTTATGTACCCAACTTCACAGAGGAGAACACGGACAGTCAGCTTCACAGAGGAGAACAGAGACAGTCAGCTTCACAGAGGAGAACACAGACAGTCAGCTTCACAGAGGAGACACGGACAGTCAGCTTCACAGAGGAGACACGAACAGTCAGCTTCACAGAGGAGACACGAACAGTCAGCTTCACAGAGGAGACACGAACAGTCAGCTTCACAGAGGAGAACACAGACAGTCAGCTTCACAGAGGAGGAGAACAGACAGCCAGCTTCACAGAGAACACGGACAGTCAGCTTCACAGAGGAGGAGAACACAGACAGTCAGCTTCACAGAGGAGGAGAACACGGACAGTCAGCTTCACAGAGGAGAACACAGACAGTCAGTCAGCTTCACAGAGGAGGAGAACACAGACAGTCAGTCAGCTTCACAGAGGAGGAGAACACAGACAGTCAGCTTCACAGAGGATGAGAACACAGACAGTCAGCTTCACAGAGGATGAGAACACAGACAGTCAGCTTCACAGAGGAGGAGAACACAGACAGTCAGCTTCACAGAGGAGAACACAAACAGTCAGCTTCACAGAGAACACAGACAGTCAGCTTCACAGAGGTGGAGAACACAGACAGTCAGCTTCACAGAGGTGGAGAACACAGACAGTCAGCTTCACAGAGGAGGAGAACACAGACAGTCAGCTTCACAGAGGAGAACACAAACAGTCAGCTTCACAGAGGAGAACACAGACAGTCAGCTTCACAGAGGAGAACACAGACAGTCAGCTTCACAGAGGAGAACACAGACAGTCAGCTTCACAGAGGAGGAGAACATGGACAGTCAGTCAGACAGCTTCACAGAGGAGGAGAACATGGACAGTCAGTCAGACAGCTTCACAGAGGAGGAGAACACGGACAGTCAAGTCAGCTTCACAGAGGAGGAGAACATGGACAGTCAGTCAGTCAGCTTCACAGAGGAGGAGAACATGGACAGGCAGTCAGACAGCTTCACAGAGGAGGAGAACATGGACAGTCAGTCAGCTTCACAGAGAACACGGACAGTCAGTCAGACAGCTTCACAGAGGAGAACATGGACAGTCAGTCAGCTTCACAGAGGAGAACAAGGACAGTCAGTCAGACAGCTTCACAGAGGAGGAGAACACGGACAGTCAGTCAGCTTCACAGAGAACACGGACAGTCAGTCAGACAGCTTCACAGAGGAGAACATGGACAGTCAGTCAGCTTCACAGAGGAGGAGAACAAGGACAGTCAGTCAGTCAGCTTCACATAGGAGGAGAACATGGACAGTCAGTCAGACAGCTTCACAGAGGAGGAGAACACGGACAGTCAGTCAGTCAGCTTCACAGAGGAGGAAAACATGGACAGTCAGTCAGCTTCACAGAGGAGGAGAACACGGACAGTCAGTCAGTCGGCTTCACAGAGGAGGAGAACACAGACAGTCAGTCAGACAGCTTCACAGAGGAGGAGAACACGGACAGTCAGTCAGACAGCTTCACAGAGGAGGAGAACACAGTCAGTCAGCTTCACAGAGGAGGAGAACATGGACAGTCAGTCAGCTTCATAGAGGAGGAGAACATGGACAGTCAGTCAGACAGCTTCACAGAGGAGGAGAACATGGACAGTCAGTCAGTCAGCTTCACAGAGGAGGAGAACACGGACAGTCAGTCAGCTTCACAGAGAACACGGACAGTCAGTCAGACAGCTTCACAGAGGAGGAGAACAAGGACAGTCAGTCAGACAGCTTCACGGAGGAGGAGAACAAGGACAGTCAGTCAGACAGCTTCACAGAGGAGGAGAACACGGACAGTCAGTCAGTCGGCTTCACAGAGGAGGAGAACACAGACAGTCAGTCAGACAGCTTCACAGAGGAGGAGAACACGGACAGTCAGTCAGACAGCTTCACAGAGGAGGAGAACACAGTCAGTCAGCTTCACAGAGGAGGAGAACATGGACAGTCAGTCAGCTTCATAGAGGAGGAGAACATGGACAGTCAGTCAGACAGCTTCACAGAGGAGGAGAACATGGACAGTCAGTCAGTCAGCTTCACAGAGGAGGAGAACACGGACAGTCAGTCAGCTTCACAGAGAACACGGACAGTCAGTCAGCTTCACAGAGGAGGAGAACAAGGACAGTCAGTCAGTCAGTTTCACATAGGAGGAGAACATGGACAGTCAGTCAGACAGCTTCACAGAGGAGGAGAACACGGACAATCAGTCAGTCAGCTTCACAGAGGAGGAAAACATGGACAGTCAGTCAGACAGCTTCACAGAGGAGGAGAACAAGGACAGTCAGTCAGACAGCTTCACAGAGGAGGAGAACACGGACAGTCAGTCAGCTTCACAGAGGAGGAGAACACGGACAGTCAGTCAGCTTCACAGAGGAGGAGAACATGGACAGTCAGTCAGACAGCTTCACAGAGGAGGAGAACACGGACAGTCAGGCTGAGCAGCTGAACAGAATAGATGGCTACACTAGGATAAGAACTGCCAGGGTATATTTCCACCTATTACAGCATAGTAACACAATGTCTGACACCAGTGGCCCCGCCCCCATCAGGAAATGTAATGCTCCGTCAATAGGAAGATAGCAGGAGAAAACCCAGTCTAGGACTGCTTCCTACATAGCACCCTATTCCCAGTTTAGCGCACTACTTTAGACCAGTCAGACGTCGGTACCAAAATGTACACACTCACTACTACTACTACTGTAAGTCGCTGTGTATAAGAGCATCTGCTAAATGACTAAATGGTAAATTGATAGCCTAGAAACAGTGCGGTTGGGCCTGACAGACAGGAGGGAGGGAGGGAGGGAGGCAACACTTAACCCGGCCCCAGCCAGGCTCATACACAATATCTCTGGTCTCTGGTTGGGTAATCACTGGGTTGTGGGTGGAACTCCTGGGTGGGAAACCACAGCTTGGTAGAATGGTAGCATCCATCCAGAAGAGCTTCTGGTACGAACCCAACGGCAGACAGGGTAGTTGAAGGTTACAAACCGTACTACTGTTTAAAACTCTCACGCTCCTGGATACTGGTGTTTTAAGGCCTTTTTTTTTAAAGAACATATGACAGAGGAAGTATATTTCAGTCATTCATCAGGACATCCACTACATTTATAAACAGCTTATATAAAACTAAATTTGTTGAGTTGGAGGAACTAGTATATAAGAATAGAGTCTAGTGGAATAACGCAGCCTGGGGTTTAAAAAGCTTCTCAGTGAACCAGCGTCCTGACTGACATTATTATCCATTATTTAGAAGCAGGGAGGTTTTGTGTAACAGAGGGAGAGAGAGAGAGGCACTACAAATAGTTTGAGAGGAGAGGAGAGGAGAGGAGAGGAGAGGAGAGGAGAGGAGAGGAGAGGAGACACTACAAATAGTTTGAGAGGAGAGGAGAGAGAGAGGCACTACAAATAGTTTGAGAGGAGAAACCCAGACCACCTCCTCCTCTGGGAAACCCAGTCAAGACCTCCTCCTCCTCTGGGAAACCCAGACCTCCTCCTCCTCCTCTGGGAAACCCAGACCTCCTCCTCCTCCTCTGGGAAACCCAGACCTCCTCCTCCTCCTCTGGGAAACCCAGACCTCCTCCTCCTCCTCTGGGAAACCCAGACCTCCTCCTCCTCCTCTGGGAAACCCAGACCTCCTCCTCCTCCTCTGGGAAACCCAGACCTCCTCCTCCTCCTCTGGGAAACCCAGACCTCCTCCTCCTCCTCTAGGAAACCCAGACCTCCTCCTCCTCTGGGAAACTCAGTCAAGACCTCCTCCTCCTCCTCTGGGAAACCCAGTCAAGACCTCCTCTGGGAAACCCAGTCAAGACCTCCTCTGGGAAACCCAGTCAAGACCTCCTCCTCTGGGAAACCCAGTCAAGACCTCCTCCTCTGGGAAACCCAGTCAAGACCTCCTCCTCTGGGAAACCCAGTCAAGACCTCCTCCTCTGGGAAACCCAGTCAAGACCTCCTCCTCTGGGAAACCCAGTCAAGACCTCCTCCTCCTCTGGGAAACCCAGTCAAGACCTCCTCCTCTGGGAAACCCAGTCAAGACCTCCTCCTCTGGGAAACCCAGTCAAGACCTCCTCCTCTGGGAAACCCAGTCAAGACCTCCTCCTCTGGGAAACCCAGTCAAGACCTCCTCCTCTGGGAAACCCAGTCAAGACCTCCTCCTCTGGGAAACCCAGTCAAGACCTCCTCTGGGAAACCCAGTCAAGACCTCCTCTGGAAAACCCAGTCAAGACCTCCTCCTACTCTGGAAAACCCAGTCAAGACCTCCTCCTCCTCCTCTGGGAAACTCAGTCAAGACCTCCTCTGGAAAGCCCAGTCAAGACCTCCTCCTCCTCCTCTGGGAAACTCAGTCAAGACCTCCTCTGGGAAACCCAGTCAAGACCTCCTCTGGGAAACCCAGTCAAGACCTCCTCTGGAAAACCCAGTCAAGACTTCCTCCTCCTCTGGAAAACCCAGTCAAGACCTCCTCTGGAAAACCCAGACCTCCTCCTCCTCCTCCTCCTCTGGGAAACCCAGACCTCCTCCTCCTCCTCTCCTCCTCCTCTGGGAAACCCAGACCTCCTCCTCCTCCTCCTCTGGGAAACCCAGACCTCCTCCTCCTCCTCCTCTGGGAAACCCAGACCTCCTCCTCCTCCTCCTCTGGGAAACCCAGACCTCCTCCTCCTCCTCCTCTGGGAAACCCAGACCTCCTCCTCCTCCTCCTCTGGGAAACCCAGACCTCCTCCTCCTCCTCCTCTGGGAAACCCAGACCTCCTCCTCCTCCTCCTCTGGGAAACCCAGACCTCCTCCTCCTCCTCCTCTGGGAAACCCAGACCTCCTCCTCCTCCTCTGGGAAACCCAGACCTCCTCCTCCTCCTCTGGGAAACCCAGACCTCCTCCTCCTCCTCTGGGAAACCCAGACCTCCTCCTCCTCCTCTGGGAAACCCAGACCTCCTCCTCCTCCTCTGGGAAACCCAGACCTCCTCCTCCTCCTCTGGGAAACCCAGACCTCCTCCTCCTCTGGGAAACCCAGTCGTATCTCTGTCTCCTAAAAACCAAAAGAAAAAAAACTCTCTCTGCTAGCTGTGAACTGTTTCATTACCAGCTAGGCCTGCATCCCAAAACACCACCCTATTCCCTCTGTAGGACTGCACTAGAAAACTTAGTGCACTACATAGGGAATAGGGTGCTCTTTTGGGATACAGCCCTCGTCTTTTTTTTTCTAAACAGCCACCACCACAACGTCTTGGGGGGAGTTCTCTGGTCGTCTCTGCAAGATGCAAGATGTTTTCTGATCCGTTAAACTGGAGAGAGTGTCAAGCTTGAAGCCAGATGACGGGTTAAACTGGAGAGAGTGTTAAGCTTGAAGCCAGATGACGGGTTAAACTGGAGAGAGTGTTAAGCTTGAAGCCAGATGACGGGTTAAACTGGAGAGAGAGTGTTAAGCTTGAAGCCAGATGACGGGTTAAACTGGAGAGAGAGTGTTAAGCTTGAAGGCAGATGACGGGTTAAACTGGAGAGAGAGTGTTAAGACCTCCGGGTTAAACTCCTTGAAGCCAGATGACGGGTTAAACTGGAGAGAGAGTGTTAAGCTTGAAGGCAGATGACGGGTTAAACTGGAGAGAGAGTGTTAAGCTTGAAGCCAGATGACGGGTTAAACTGGAGAGAGTCAAGCTACTATCCTTCTGAACCAACCATGTTATTAGTTCTCCTGTCCTTCTGAACCAACCATGTTATTAGTTCTCCTATCCTTCTGAACCAACCATGTTACTAGTTCTCCTATCCTTCTGAACCAACCATGTTACTAGTTCTCCTATCCTTCTGAACCAACCATGTTATTAGTTCTCCTGTCCTTCTGAACCAACCATGTTATTAGTTCTCCTATCCTTCTGAACCAACCATGTTATTAGTTCTCCTATCCTTCTGAACCAACCATGATATTAGTTCTCCTATCCTTCTGAACCTGCCTGATGCAGTATGGTTCAGTTATTTAGAGTCCAGATCAGTTATTTAGAGTCCAGATCAGTTATTTAGAGTACAGTTCAGTTATTTAGAGTACAGTTCAGTTATTTAGAGTACAGATCAGTTATTTAGAGTACAGATCAGTTATTTAGAGTACAGATCAGTTATTTAGAGTACAGATCAGTTATTTAGAGTACAGATCAGTTATTTAGAGTACAGATCAGTTATTTAGAGTACAGATCAGTTATTTAGAGTACAGATCAGTTATTTAGAGTACAGATCAGTTATTTAGAGTACAGATCAGTTATTTAGAGTACAGATCAGTTATTTAGAGTACAGATCAGAGATGGCTTGTTCTGGTCAGGCTGTTCTGTCCTGGTCAGGCTGTTCTGTCCTGGTCAGGCTGTTCTGGTCAGGCTGTTCTGTCCTGGTCAGGCTGTTCTGTTCCCGTCAGGCTGTTCTGTTCCCGTCAGGCTGTTCTGTTCCCGTCAGGCTGTTCTGTTCCCGTCAGGCTGTTCTGTTCCCGTCAGGCTGTTCTGTTCCCGTCAGGCTGTTCTGTCCCCGTCAGGCTGTTCTGTCCCCGTCAGGCTGTTCTGTCCCCGTCAGGCTGTTCTGTCCCCGTCAGGCTGTTCTGTCCCCGTCAGGCTGTTCTGTTCCCGCCAGGCTGTTCCCGCCAGGCTGTTCCCGCCAGGCTGTTCTAGTCAGGCTGTTCTGGTCAGGCTGTTCTGGTCAGGCTGTTCTAGTCAGGCTGTTCTAGTCAGGCTGTTCTAGTCAGGCTGTTCCAGTCAGGCTGTTCTAGTCAGGCTGTTCTAGTCAGGCTGTTCTAGTCAGGCTGTTCTAGTCAGGCTGTTCCAGTCAGGCTGTTCTAGTCAGGCTGTTCTAGTCAGGCTGTTCTAGTCAGGCTGTTCCAGTCAGGCTGTTCTAGTCAGGCTGTTCTAGTCAGGCTGTTCTAGTCAGGCTGTTCTGGTCAGGCTGTTCTAGTCAGGCTGTTCTAGTCAGGCTGTTCCGGTCAGGCTGTTCTAGTCAGGCTGTTCTAGTCAGGCTGTTCTAGTCAGGCTGTTCTGGTCAGGCTGTTCCGGTCAGGCTGTTCTGGTCAGACTAACACTAAACCTCCAAATGACTTCCTCACAGCCTCAGCTTACTCTTCCAATGGTCATCAAGATACTAGACGTCCTCAGAGTCCTTACCAGGGCTATTAATAACTACGTTTCCCATAATTCCCCAAGGAGCCTGGTATGAAATGGAAAGATGTAAAACTGTTGTTTCATCTCTGTGAGAGTTCCATGGTTACTGTAGGTTTTTCTTTTGTTAATTTTCCAACAGTTTCAGATCATAACCATCCCTTATACATCTAATAATAATAATAATAATAATAATAATAATAATGTCATATAGACATACGGCTGAGAGTTGGACAGAGACTGGCTTCACAGTGGAGTACAATAGACTGAGGTTTATTTGTAGACAGACAGGACACCCCTCTAACCACTAGGCCACCCTGCCCCCTCTACGCTCTAACCACTAGGCCACCCTGCCGCCTCTACGCTCTAACCACTAGGCCACCCTGCCGCCTCTACGCTCTAACCACTAGGCCACCCTGCCGCCTCTACGCTCTAACCACTAGGCCACCCTGCCGCCTCTACGCTCTAACCACTAGGCCACCCTGCCGCCTCTACGCTCTAACCACTAGGCCACCCTGCCGCCTCTACGCTCTAACCACTAGGCCACCCTGCCGCCTCTACGCTCTAACCACTAGGCCACCCTGCCGCCTCTACGCTCTAACCACTAGGCCACCCTGCCGCCTCTACGCTCTAACCACTAGGCCACCCTGCCGCCTCTACGCTCTAACCACTAGGCCACCCTGCCGCCTCTACGCTCTAACCACTAAGCCACCCTGCCGCCTCTACGCTCTAACCACTAGGCCACCCTGCCGCCTCTACGCTCTAACCACTAGGCTACCCTGCCGCCTCTACACTCTAACCACTAGGCTACCCTGCCGCCTCTACGCTCTAACCACTAGGCTACCCTGCCGCCTCTACGCTCTAACCACTAGGCCACCCTGCCGCCTCTACGCTCTAACCACTAGGCCACCCTGCCCCCTCTACGCTCTAACCACTAGGCCACCCTGCCCCCTCTACGCTCTAACCACTAGGCCACCCTGCCCCCTCTACGCTCTAACCACTAGGCCACCCTGCCCCCTCTACGCTCTAACCACTAGGCCACCCTGCCCCCTCTACACTCTAACCACTAGGCTACCCTGCCCCCTCTACGCTCTAACCACTAGGCTACCCTGCCGCCTCTACACTCTAACCACTAGGCTACCCTGCCCCCTCTACACTAACCACTAGGCTACCCTGCCCCCTCTACACTCTAACCACTAGGCTACCCTGCCCCCTCTACACTCTAACCACTAGGCTACCCTGCCCCCTCTACACTCTAACCACTAGGCTACCCTGCCGCCTCTACACTCTAACCACTAGGCTACCCTGCCGCCACTACACTCTAACCACTAGGCTACCCTGCCCCTCTACACTCTAACCACTAGGCTACCCTGCCCCCTCTACACTCTAACCACTAGGCTACCCTGCCCCTCTACACTCTAACCACTAGGCTACCCTGCCACCTCTACACTCTAACCACTAGGCTACCCTGCCCCCTCTACACTCTAAC
Source organism: Oncorhynchus gorbuscha (assembly GCF_021184085.1). NCBI lineage: Eukaryota > Metazoa > Chordata > Actinopteri > Salmoniformes > Salmonidae > Oncorhynchus > Oncorhynchus gorbuscha. Next base: position 49,031 of record NW_025746171.1, read on the forward strand.
CACTAGGCTACCCTGCCCCCTCTACACTCTAACCACTAGGCTACCCTGCCCCCTCTACACTCTAACCACTAGGCTACCCTGCCCCCTCTACACTCTAACCACTAGGCTACCCTGCCCCCTCTACACTCTAACCACTAGGCTACCCTGCCCCCTCTACACTCTAACCACTAGGCTACCCTGCCCCTCTACACTCTAACCACTAGGCTACCCTGCCCCCTCTACACTCTAACCACTAGGCTACCCTGCCGCCTCTACACTCTAACCACTAGGCCACCCTGCCCCCTCTACACTCTAACCACTAGGCTACCCTGCCCCTCTACGCTCTAACCACTAGGCTACCCTGCCCCCTCTACGCTCTAACCACTAGGCTACCCTGCCGCCTCTACACTCTAACCACTAGGCTACCCTGCCGCCTCTACACTCTAACCACTAGGCTACCCTGCCCCCTCTACACTAACCACTAGGCTACCCTGCCCCCTCTACACTCTAACCACTAGGCTACCCTGCCCCCTCTACACTCTAACCACTAGGCTACCCTGCCCCCTCTACACTCTAACCACTAGGCTACCCTGCCCCCTCTACACTCTAACCACTAGGCTACCCTGCCGCCTCTACACTCTAACCACTAGGCTACCCTGCCGCCACTACACTCTAACCACTAGGCTACCCTGCCCCCTCTACACTCTAACCACTAGGCTACCCTGCCACCTCTACACTCTAACCACTAGGCTACCCTGCCCCCTCTACACTCTAACCACTAGGCTACCTGCTTCCTCTACACTCTAACCACTAGGCTACCCTGCCCCCTCTACACTCTAACCACTAGGCTACCCTGCCCCCTCTACACTCTAACCACTAGGCTACCCTGCCCCCTCTACACTCTAACCACTAGGCTACCCTGCCCCCTCTACACTCTAACCACTAGGCTACCCTGCCTCCTCTACACTCTAACCACTAGGCCACCCTGCCCCCTCTACACTCTAACCACTAGGCTACCCTGCCCCTCTACACTCTAACCACTAGGCCACCCTGCCCCCTCTACACTCTAACCACTAGGCTACCCTGCCCCCTCTACACTCTAACCACTAGGCTACCCTGCCCCCTCTACACTCTAACCACTAGGCTACCCTGCCCCTCTACGCTCTAACCACTAGGCCACCCTGCCCCCTCTACGCTCTAACCACTAGGCTACCCTGCCGCCTCTACACTCTAACCACTAGGCTACCCTGCCCCCTCTACGCTCTAACCACTAGGCTACCCTGCCGCCTCTACACTCTAACCACTAGGCTACCCTGCCGCCTCTACACTCTAACCACTAGGCTACCCTGCCCCCTCTACACTAACCACTAGGCTACCCTGCCCCTCTACACTCTAACCACTAGGCTACCCTGCCCCCTCTACACTCTAACCACTAGGCTACCCTGCCCCCTCTACACTCTAACCACTAGGCTACCCTGCCGCCTCTACACTCTAACCACTAGGCTACCCTGCCGCCTCTACACTCTAACCACTAGGCTACCCTGCCGCCACTACACTCTAACCACTAGGCTACCCTGCCCCCTCTACACTCTAACCACTAGGCTACCCTGCCACCTCTACACTCTAACCACTAGGCTACCCTGCCCCTCTACACTCTAACCACTAGGCTACCTGCTTCCTCTACACTCTAACCACTAGGCTACCCTGCCCCCTCTACACTCTAACCACTAGGCTACCCTGCCCCCTCTACACTCTAACCACTAGGCTACCCTGCCCCCTCTACACTCTAACCACTAGGCTACCCTGCCCCTCTACACTCTAACCACTAGGCTACCCTGCCCCCTCTACACTCTAACCACTAGGCTACCCTGCCCCCTCTACACTCTAACCACTAGGCTACCCTGCCCCCTCTACACTCTAACCACTAGGCTACCCTGCCGCCTCTACACTCTAACCACTAGGCTACCCTGCCGCCTCTACACTCTAACCACTAGGCTACCCTGCCCCCTCTACACTCTAACCACTAGGCTACCCTGCCCCCTCTACACTCTAACCACTAGGCTACCCTGCCCCCTCTACACTCTAACCACTAGGCTACCCTGCCCCCTCTACACTCTAACCACTAGGCTACCCTGCCCCTCTACACTCTAACCACTAGGCTACCCTGCCCCTCTACACTCTAACCACTAGGCTACCCTGCCCCTCTACACTCTAACCACTAGGCTACCCTGCCCCCTCTACACTCTAACCACTAGGCTACCCTGCCCCTCTACACTCTAACCACTAGGCTACCCTGCCGCCTCTACACTCTAACCACTAGGCTACCCTGCCGCCTCTACACTCTAACCACTAGGCTACCCTGCCCCCTCTACACTCTAACCACTAGGCTACCCTGCCCCCTCTACACTCTAACCACTAGGCCACCCTGCCCCCTCTACACTCTAACCACTAGGCCACCCTGCCGCCTCTACACTCTAACCACTAGGCTACCCTGCCGCCTCTACACTCTAACCACTAGGCTACCCTGCCGCCTCTACACTCTAACCACTAGGCTACCCTGCCGCCTCTACACTCTAACCACTAGGCTACCCTGCCACCTCTACACTCTAACCACTAGGCTACCCTGCCGCCTCTACACTCTAACCACTAGGCTACCCTGCCGCCTCTACACTCTAACCACTAGGCCACCCTGCCCCCTCTACACTCTAACCACTAGGCTACCCTGCCGCCTCTACACTCTAACCACTAGGCCACCCTGCCACCTCTACACTCTAACCACTAGGCTACCCTGCCTCCTCTACACTCTAACCACTAGGCCACCCTGCCCCCTCTACACTCTAACCACTAGGCTACCCTGCCTCCTCTACACTCTAACCACTAGGCCACCCTGCCCCTCTACACTCTAACCACTAGGCTACCCTGCCCCTCTACACTCTAACCACTAGGCTACCCTGCCCCCTCTACACTCTAACCACTAGGCCACCCTGCCCCCTCTACACTCTAACCACTAGGCTACCCTGCCCCTCTACACTCTAACCACTAGGCTACCCTGCCCCCTCTACACTCTAACCACTAGGCTACCTGCTTCCTCTACACTCTAACCACTAGGCTACCCTGCCCCCTCTACACTCTAACCACTAGGCTACCTGCTTCCTCTACACTCTAACCACTAGGCTACCCTGCCCCCTCTACACTCTAACCACTAGGCTACCCTGCCGCCTCTACACTCTAACCACTAGGCTACCCTGCCGCCTCTACACTCTAACCACTAGGCTACCCTGCCGCCTCTACACTCTAACCACTAGGCCACCCTGCCCCCTCTACACTCTAACCACTAGGCTACCCTGCCGCCTCTACACTCTAACCACTAGGCTACCTGCTTCCTCTACACTCTAACCACTAGGCTACCTGCTTCCTCTACACTCTAACCACTAGGCTACCTGCCTCCTCTACACTCTAACCACTAGGCTACCTGCCTCCTCTACACTCTAACCACTAGGCTACCCTGCCGCCTCTACACTCTAACCACTAGGCTACCCTGCCGCCTCTACACTCTAACCACTAGGCTACCCTGCCGCCTCTACACTCTAACCACTAGGCTACCTGCCTCCTCTACACTCTAACCACTAGGCCACCCTGCCCCCTCTACACTCTAACCACTAGGCTACCTGCCTCCTCTACACTCTAACCACTAGGCTACCTGCCTCCTCTACACTCTAACCACTAGGCCACCCTGCCCCCTCTACACTCTAACCACTAGGCCACCCTGCCCCCTCTACACTCTAACCACTAGGCTACCTGCCTCCTCTACACTCTAACCACTAGGCCACCCTGCCCCCTCTACACTCTAACCACTAGGCTACCCTGCCTCCTCTACACTCTAACCACTAGGCTACCCTGCCTCCTCTACACTCTAACCACTAGGCTACCTGCCTCCTCTACACTCTAACCACTAGGCTACCCTGCCTCCTCTACACTCTAACCACTAGGCTACCCTGCCTCCTCTACACTCTAACCACTAGGCTACCCTGCCTCCTCTACACTCTAACCACTAGGCTACCCTGCCTCCTCTACACTCTAACCACTAGGCCACCCTGCCCCTCTACACTCTAACCACTAGGCCACCCTGCCACCTCTACACTCTAACCACTAGGCTACCCTGCCGCCTCTACACTCTAACCACTAGACTACCCTGCCACCTCTACACTCTAACCACTAGGCCACCCTGCCGCCTCTACACTCTAACCACTAGGCTACCTGCTTCCTCTACACTCTAACCACTAGGCTACCTGCTTCCTCTACACTCTAACCACTAGGCTACCTGCCTCCTCTACACTCTAACCACTAGGCTACCTGCCTCCTCTACACTCTAACCACTAGGCTACCTGCTTCCTCTACACTCTAACCACTAGGCTACCTGCCTCCTCTACACTCTAACCACTAGGCTACCTGCCTCCTCTACACTCTAACCACTAGGCCACCCTGCCCCCTCTACACTCTAACCACTAGGCTACCCTGCCTCCTCTACACTCTAACCACTAGGCTACCTGCCTCCTCTACACTCTAACCACTAGGCCACCCTGCCCCCTCTACACTCTAACCACTAGGCCACCCTGCCCCCTCTACACTCTAACCACTAGGCTACCTGCCTCCTCTACACTCTAACCACTAGGCCACCCTGCCCCCTCTACACTCTAACCACTAGGCTACCCTGCCTCCTCTACACTCTAACCACTAGGCTACCCTGCCTCCTCTACACTCTAACCACTAGGCTACCCTGCCTCCTCTACACTCTAACCACTAGGCTACCCTGCCTCCTCTACACTCTAACCACTAGGCTACCCTGCCTCCTCTACACTCTAACCACTAGGCTACCCTGCCTCCTCTACACTCTAACCACTAGGCTACCCTGCCTCCTCTACACTCTAACCACTAGGCCACCCTGCCCCCTCTACACTCTAACCACTAGGCCACCCTGCCACCTCTACACTCTAACCACTAGGCTACCCTGCCGCCTCTACACTCTAACCACTAGGCCACCCTGCCCCCTCTACACTCTAACCACTAGGCCACCCTGCCCCCTCTACACTCTAACCACTAGGCCACCCTGCCCCCTCTACACTCTAACCACTAGGCCACCCTGCCGCCTCTACACTCTAACCACTAGTCTACCTGCCTCCTCTACACTCTAACCACTAGGCCACCCTGCCCCCTCTACACTCTAACCACTAGGCTACCCTGCCCCCTCTACACTCTAACCACTAGGCCACCCTGCCGCCTCTACACTCTAACCACTAGGCTACCCTGCCGCCTCTACACTCTAACCACTAGACTACCTGCCACCTCTACACTCTAACCACTAGGCTACCTGCCACCTCTACACTCTAACCACTAGGCCACCCTGCCGCCTCTACACTCTAACCACTAGGCTACCCTGCCGCCTCTACACTCTAACCACTAGACTACCTGCCGCCTCTACACTCTAACCACTAGGCTACCCTGCCTCCTCTACACTCTAACCACTAGGCCACCCTGCCCCCTCTACACTCTAACCACTAGGCTACCTGCCGCCTCTACACTCTAACCACTAGACTACCTGCCGCCTCTACACTCTAACCACTAGGCTACCCTGCCCCCTCTACACTCTAACCACTAGGCTACCCTGCCACCTCTACACTCTAACCACTAGGCTACCCTGCCCCCTCTACACTCTAACCACTAGGCTACCCTGCCCCCTCTACACTCTAACCACTAGGCTACCCTGCCCCCTCTACACTCTAACCACTAGGCTACCCTGCCCCTCTACACTCTAACCACTAGGCTACCCTGCCCCCTCTACACTCTAACCACTAGGCCACCCTGCCGCCTCTACACTCTAACCACTAGGCCACCCTACCTCCTCTACACTCTAACCACTAGGCTACCCTGCCGCCTCTACACTCTAACCACTAGGCTACCCTGCCGCCTCTACACTCTAACCACTAGGCTACCTGCCTCCTCTACACTCTAACCACTAGGCTACCCTGCCTAACCCTCTACACTCTAACCACTAGGCTACCCTGCCCCCTCTACACTCTAACCACTAGGCTACCCTGCCCCCTCTACACTCTAACCACTAGGCTACCCTGCCCCTCTACACTCTAACCACTAGGCCACCCTGCCGCCTCTACACTCTAACCACTAGGCTACCCTGCCCCCTCTACACTCTAACCCCTAGGCTACCCTGCCTCCTCTACACTCTAACCACTAGGCCACCCTGCCGCCTCTACACTCTAACCACTAGGCTACCCTGCCCCCTCTACACTCTAACCACTAGGCCACCCTACCTCCTCTACACTCTAACCACTAGGCTACCCTGCCCCCTCTACACTCTAACCACTAGGCTACCCTGCCGCCTCTACACTCTAACCACTAGGCTACCCTGCCCCCTCTACACTCTAACCACTAGGCTTACCCTGCCGCCTCTACACTCTAACCACTAGGCTACCCTGCCGCCTCTACACTCTAACCACTAGGCTACCCTGCCCCCTCTACACTCTAACCACTAGGCTTACCCTGCCGCCTCTACACTCTAACCACTAGGCTACCCTGCCGCCTCTACACTCTAACCACTAGGCTACCCTGCCACCTCTACACTCTAACCACTAGGCTACCCTGCCCATCCAAGACAAACATTTGATCTTAGTTTTTCTGATAGTTGAAAACACAAAACATATCGGAGCAACAAATAGACTTCTGAATGAATCCAAGCAGCAGTTTGAGTTGGTTTTAATCGTGGTTTTAAAATTGTATCATGGCTTTCCACGGGATATTTCTGGTGTGCATTCCAGAGGTAGTGGAGCCATGCTAAGAGAGAAGCAGACATGATTAGAGGAATGGGAGAGGAATCTCAAGATAGTATACGCCAGCTCTTTATAAGATACACACAGAGCCCGCGTCCCTAATGGCCCCCTATATAGTACACTACTGTAGACCAGGGACCAAATGGCTCCCTATATAGTACACTACTGTAGACCAGGGACCCAATGGCCCCTATATAGTACACTACTGTAGACCAGGGACCCAATGGCCCCCTATATAGTACACTACTGTAGACCAGGGACAAAATGCCCCCCTAGTCCCTATATAGTACACTACAGTAGACCAGGGACCCAATGGCCCCCTATATAGTGCACTACTGTAGACCAGGGACAAAATGCCCCCCTAGTCCCTATATATTACACTACTGTAGACCAGGGACAAAATGCCCCCCCTAATCCCTATATAGTACACTACAGTAGACCAGGGACCCAATGGCCCCCTATATAGTGCACTACTGTAGACCAGGGACAAAATGCCCCCTAGTCCCTATATAGTACACTACAGTAGACCAGGGACCAAATTCCCCCCTATATAGTACACTACAGTAGACCAGGGACAAAATGCCCCCCTATATAGTACACTACAGTAGACCAGGGACCAAATGGCCCCCTAGTCCCTATATAGTACACTACAGTAGACCAGGGACCAAATGGCCCCCTAGTACCTATATAGTACACTACAGTAGACCAGGGACCAAATTCCCCCCTATATAGTACACTACAGTAGACCAGGGACAAAATGCCCCCCTATATAGTACACTACAGCAGAACAGGGACCAAATGCCCCCCTATATAGTACACTACAGCAGAACAGGGACAAAATGCCCCCCTATATAGTACACTACAGTAGACCAGGGACCAAATTGCCCCCTAGTCCCTATATAGTGCACTACTTTAGACGAGGACTCCATAGTGGATAGGGTGAAATTGCTGCTGCACCAGGTAGAGGCCACTGTAACCATGCCAACCACGCTGACACAGTCAGACAGGACCAGAGTAACACCAAACACAACTGTAGACATTGTTGATGAATGGATCCTCCTGGTTAGCATATTTCCCCAACACAAGTCCTCATTAAAGCCTATTGTAGCCAATTACACTGTCAACAGAAGCTGTAATCTCAGTGGTCCTCAAAACACCCACATTACACTGTCAACAGGAGCTGTAATCTCAGTGGTCCTCAAAACACCCACATTACACTGTCAACAGGAGCTGTAATCTCAGTGGTCCTCAAAACACCCACATTACACTGTCAACAGGAGCTGTAATCTCAGTGGTCCTCATAACACCCACATTACACTGTCAACAGGAGCTGTAATCTCAGAGGTCCTCATAACACCCACATTACACTGTCAACAGGAGCTGTAATCTCAGTGGTCCTCAAAACACCCACATTACACTGTCAACAGGAGCTGTAATCTCAGAGGTCCTCATAACACCCACATTACACTGTCAACAGGAGCTGTAATCTCTGTGGTCCTCAAAACACCCACATTTCAGGAGCTGTAACGTTCACATGCCTGTGGAAATGCCTGTGGAAATCGTCCTCTCGCTCTGTGCTTAGCAAGCAGCAGACGATCTCTGAGAGGCTATGTGAATATCTTTTCCTAATTACTACCCAGTTCCTCTCTGATTTTCCTCCACAAATGGCACCCCTAGTCCCTATTTAGCGCACTACTTTTGACCAGAACTGAACACTATTATCAGGGAATAGGGTGCCATTTGGGATCCGCTCTCTGATCCAGAGGGAACAGAACAGAAACAGTAAGAGCTCCAATAATTACACAACCCTTAACGCCAGGGAATAGGGTGCCATTTGGGATCCAACCATCCAGAGGGAACAGAACAGAAACAGTAACAGCTCCAATAATTACACAACCCTTAACGCCAGGGAATAGGGTGCCATTTGGGATCTGCTCTCTGATCCAGAGGGAACAGAACAGAAACAGTAACAGCTCCAATAATTACACAACCCTTAACGCCAGGGAATAGGGTGCCATTTGGGATCCGCTCTCTGATCCAGAGGGAACAGAACAGAAACAATAAGAGCTCCAATAATTACACAACCCTTAACGCCAGGGAATAGGGTGCCATTTGGGATCCAACCATCCAGAGGGAACAGAACAGAAACAGTAACAGCTCCAATAATTACACAACCCTTAACGCCAGGGAATAGGGTGCCATTTGGGATCCGCTCTCTGATCCAGAGGGAACAGAACAGAAACAGTAACAGCTCCAATAATTACACAACCCTTAACGCCAGGGAATAGGGTGCCATTTGGGATCCAACCATCCAGAGGGAACAGAACAGAAACAGTAACAGCTCCAATAATTACACAACCCTTAACGCCAGGGAATAGGGTGCCATTTGGGATCCGCTCTCTGATCCAGAGGGAACAGAACAGAAACAGTAACAGCTCCAATAATTACACAACCCTTAACGCCAGGGAATAGGGTGCCATTTGGGATCCGCTCTCTGATCCAGAGGGAACAGAACAGAAACAGTAAGAGCTCCAATAATTACACAACCCTTAACGCCAGGGAATAGGGTGCCATTTGGGATCCAACCATCCAGAGGGAACAGAACAGTAACAGCTCCAATAATTACACAACCCTTAACGCCCCTTAATGAACTTCAAAAGGGATGTTTTTACAGGCCGGTGCCGAACCGGAACGGCAATTATGTGAAAACAAACCATATTAATGATATCGTTTATCATTTCCACACTTCGGGGAAGCGAAAGCGGACTCTTGGCGCCTGAACACAAAGCATCTACACACGTATATCAACGAGACTTCTCTAAAAAATACTACATCTACTCTGTGTAGTCGTCTGATTTTCCATCCAAACACACAGACTGTTGAATTCTTCCCAAAAATACGCAGGCCTATATATCCAACAGCTAAAAACCCAGATGGAGGGATTGTCTTAACACAAGTAGTGTTTCCCTGCAGCTCTACGCTCGGGGCTGGTAACTACAGCAGGACACCCCTTCATCCACTATATATACAGGACACCCCTTCATCCACTATATATACAGCAGTATGAGGACACCCCTTCATCCACTATATATACAGCAGTATGAGGACACCCCTTCATCCACTATATATACAGGACACCCCTTCATCCACTATATATACAGCAGTATGAGGACACCCCTTCATCCACTATATATACAGCAGTATGAGGACACCCCTTCATCCACTATATATACAAGACACCCCTTCATCCACTATATATACACAGGACACCCCTTCATCCACTATATATACACAGGACACCCCTTCATCCACTATATATACACAGGACACCCCTTCATCCACTATATATACACAGGACACCCCTTCATCCACTATATATACACAGGACACCCCTTCATCCACTATATATACACAGGACACCCCTTCATCCACTATATATACACAGGACACCCCTTCATCCACTATATATACACAGGACACCCCTTCATCCACTATATATACACAGGACACCCCTTCATCCACTATATATACACAGGACACCCCTTCATCCACTATATATACAGGACACCCCTTCATCCACTATATATACAGGACACCCCATCATCCACTATATATACAGGACACCCCTTCATCCACTATATCTACAGCAGTATGGACACCCCTTCATCCACTATATCTACAGCAGTATGGACACCCCTTCATCCACTATATATACAGCAGTATGGACACCCCTTCATACACTATATATACAGCAGTATGGACACCCTTTCATCCACTATATATACAGGACACCCCTTCATCCACTATATATACAGCAGTATGGACACCCCTTCATCCACTATATATACAGCAGTATGGACACCCCTTCATCCACTACATATACAGGACACCCCTTCATCCACTATATATACAGGACACCCCTTCATACACTATACACAGTGCCTTGCCAAAGTATTCGGCCCCCTTGAACTTTGCGACCTTTTGCCACATTCCAGGCTTCAAACATAAAGATATAAAACTGTATTTTTTTGTGAAGAATCAACAACAACAAGTGGGACACAATCATCCACTATATATATAAGTGGAACGACATTTATTGGATATTTCAAACTTTTTTAACAAATCAAAAACTGAAAAATTGGGCGTGCAAAATTATTCAGCCCCTTTACTTTCAGTGCAGCAAACTCTCTCCAGAAGTTCAGTGAGGATCTCTGAATGATCCAATGTTGACCTAAATGACTAATGATGATAAATACAATCCTCCTAAAGCAACGTCAGGACAACGTCAGGACAACGTGAGGACAACGTCAGGACAATAATTGTTCGTCGGGAGCTTCAGCTTTCTGCTGGAAGAGGTTTAGGAGGACCAGCAAGAAGTCCCTCCCCTCCAGGTTGAGGAGGACCAGCAGGAAGTCCCTCCCCTCCAGGTTGAGGAGGACCAGCAAGAAGTCCCTCCCCTCCAGGTTGAGGAGGACCAGCAAGAAGTCCCTCCCCTCCAGGTTGAGGAGGACCAGCAAGAAGTCCCTCCCCTCCAGGTTGAGGAGGACCAGCAAGAAGTCCCTCCCCTCCAGGTTGAGGAGGACCATAAAGCAAGAAGTCCCTCCCCTCCAGGTTGAGGAGGACCAGCAAGAAGTCCCTCCCCTCCAGGTTGAGGAGGACAAATCAAACAAAAGTCCCTCCTCCAGGTTGAGGAGGACCAGCAAGAAGTCCCTCCCCTCCAGGTTGAGGAGGACCAGCAAGAAGTCCCTCCCCTCCAGGTTGAGGAGGACCAGCAGGAAGTCCCTCCCCTCCAGGTTGAGGAGGACCAGCAAGAAGTCCCTCCCCTCCAGGTTGAGGAGGACCAGCAAGAAGTCCCTCCCCTCCAGGTTGAGGAGGACCAGCAAGAAGTCCCTCCCCTCCAGGTTGAGGAGGACCAGCAAGAAGTCCCTCCCCTCCAGGTTGAGGAGGACCAGCAAGAAGTCCCTCCCCTCCAGGTTGAGGAGGACCAGCAAGAAGTCCCTCCCCTCCAGGTTGAGGAGGACCAGCAAGAAGTCCCTCCCCTCCAGGTTGAGGAGGACCAGCAAGAAGCCCCTCCCCTCCAGGTTGAGGAGGACCAGCAGGAAGCCCCTCCAGGTTGAGGAGGACCAGCAGGAAGCCCCTCCAGGTTGAGGAGGACCAGCAGGAAGCCCCTCCAGGTTGAGGAGGACCAGCAGGAAGCCCCTCCAGGTTGAGGAGGACCAGCAGGAAGCCCCTCCAGGTTGAGGAGGACCAGCAGGAAGCCCCTCCAGGTTGAGGAGGACCAGCAGGAAGCCCCTCCAGGTTGAGGAGGACCAGCAGGAAGCCCCTCCAGGTTGAGGAGGACCAGCAGGAAGCCCCTCCAGGTTGAGGAGGACCAGCAGGAAGCCCCTCCAGGTTGAGGAGGACCAGCAGGAAGCCCCTCCAGGTTGAGGAGGACCAGCAGGAAGCCCCTCCAGGTTGAGGAGGACCAGCAGGAAGCCCCTCCAGGTTGAGGAGGACCAGCAGGAAGCCCCTCCAGGTTGAGGAGGACCAGCAGGAAGTCCCTCCCCTCCAGGTTGAGGAGGACCAGCAAGAAGTCCCTCCCCTCCAGGTTGAGGAGGACCAGCAGGAAGTCCCTCCCCTCCAGGTTGAGGAGGACCAGCAGAAGCCCCTCCAGGTTGAGGAGGACCAGCAGGAAGTCCCCCTCCAGGTTGAGGAGGACCAGCAGGAAGCCCCTCCAGGTTGAGGAGGACCAGCAGGAAGCCCCTCCAGGTTGAGGAGGACCAGCAGGGAAGACCAGCAGGAAGCCCCTCCAGGTTGAGGAGGACCAGCAGGAAGCCCCTCCAGGTTGAGGAGGACCAGCAGGAAGCCCCTCCAGGTTGAGGAGGACCAGCAGGAAGCCCCTCCAGGTTGAGGAGGACCAGCAGGAAGCCCCTCCAGGTTGAGGAGGACCAGCAGGAAGCCCCTCCAGGTTGAGGAGGACCAGCAGGAAGCCCCTCCAGGTTGAGGAGGACCAGCAGGAAGCCCCTCCAGGTTGAGGAGGACCAGCAGGAAGCCCCTCCAGGTTGAGGAGGACCAGCAGGAAGCCCCTCCAGGTTGAGGAGGACCAGCAGGAAGCCCCTCCAGGTTGAGGAGGACCAGCAGGAAGCCCCTCCAGGTTGAGGAGGACCAGCAGGAAGCCCCTCCAGGTTGAGGAGGACCAGCAGGAAGCCCCTCCAGGTTGAGGAGGACCAGTAGGAAGCCCCTCCAGGTTGAGGAGGACCAGTAGGAAGCCCCTCCAGGTTGAGGAGGACCAGTAGGAAGCCCCTCCAGGTTGAGGAGGACCAGTAGGAAGCCCCTCCAGGTTGAGGAGGACCAGTAGGAAGCCCCTCCAGGTTGAGGAGGACCAGTAGGAAGCCCCTCCAGGTTGAGGAGGACCAGTAGGAAGCCCCTCCAGGTTGAGGAGGACCAGTAGGAAGCCCCTCCAGGTTGAGGAGGACCAGAAGGAGGAAGCCCATCCAGTTAAAGGTCCCAGGGACAGGTGGTACTGAGCTCTAGGAGGACCAGTAGGAAGCCACTCCAGTTAAAGGTCCCAGGGACAGGTGGTACTGAGCTCTAGGAGGACCAGTAGGAAGCCCCTCCAGTTAAAGGTCCCAGTGACAGGTGGTACTGAGATCTAGGAGGACCAGAAGGAGGAAGCCCCTCCAGGTTGAGGAGGACCAGAAGGAGGAAGCCCCTCCAGGTTGAGGAGGACCAGAAGGAGGAAGCCCCTCCAGGTTGAGGAGGACCAGAAGGAGGAAGCCCCTCCAGGTTGAGGAGGACCAGAAGGAGGAAGCCCCTCCAGGTTGAGGAGGACCAGAAGGAGGAAGCCCCTCCAGGTTGAGGAGGACCAGAAGGAGGAAGCCCCTCCAGTTAAAGGTCCCAGGGACGGGTGGTACTGAGCTCTAGGAGGACCAGTAGGAAGCACCTCCAGGTTGAGGAGGACCAGTAGGAAGCCCCTCCAGGTTGAGGAGGACCAGTAGGAAGCCCCTCCAGTTAAAGGTCCCAGGGACGGGTGGTACTGAGCTCTAGGAGGACCAGTAGGAAGAACCTCCAGGTTGAGGAGGACCAGTAGGAAGCCCCTCCAGGTTGAGGAGGACCAGAAGGAGGAAGCCCCTCCAGGTTGAGGAGGACCAGTAGGAACCCCTCCAGTTAAAGGTCCCAGGGACAGGTGGTACTGAGCTCGAGGAGGGTGCCACTGCCATCCTTTAATGAGTAGTTAAATAAATACCTTTATCAGTACAATGTAATATATGACCATTACATGTCACAAATCACCAGGATAAGACGAGGCTGTTTCCATTATGCTGGCGTCAGAACTGAAAGGGCCCTCCTACCTCCCCCTCAAATAGGAGAGGTACCCTGGGCCCTCCAGACAGCTCATTTCAATTCCTCCCGAACTGAAAGGGCCCTCCTACCTCCCCCTCAAATAGGAGAGGTACCCTGGGCCCTCCAGACAGCTCATTTCAGTTCCTCCCGAACTGAAAGGGCCCTCCTACCTCCCCCTCAAATAGGAGAGAAGTACCCTGGGCCCTCCAGACAGCTCATTTCAGTTCCTCCGTGCTGCCTAGCAGGACTTCTGTTGGAAGCTGGCTTGGCTCCAAACTGTGTCTCCCAGGTGAGAATAACATTGAATAAAATTTGTCCAAACGTCATTTGCAATTTTCACCCCCCCCCAAAAAAATAATTTTCTTGACTGTGGGGGGGGGGGGCCTTTAGGAAAAACATCTGTAACAAATACTTGTTTTGAGAATATGTACATGAGAGTACATTCCACTGCTTGGCCGTGACCCTGAGCTGTGTACGGACCCGAGTCTTTCCACAGGAAATACGATCTCTGCAGCAGTAGCCAGCTACATACTATGATATTTAACATTAGTTTCTGGCCTGCTCAAGCTCATGTGTTCCAGAGTCTTTAGCCTGAAGTCTACATAATTAGGTGTAATTGACTTCCCCTACAATGTGTTTCTAGTGACTTGGACATCTGGCCTTGAGACACTCCATACAGGAGGGGGGGGTGAGGGCCAATTGGAACCCTACCATCTTCATAGGGCTCATAGGCCTCTGGTTAACAGCAGTGTACTATATAGGGAATAGGGCACCATTCGGTACGTAGGCTCTGAGCTCCACACTGCCAGTTTGCCTTTCTACTTGGCAACAGCATGGGTGGTATAGAATAGGTTACGACCACAACCAGACTCTTAAGCACAAATAAATCTCACAAAAATGTCTTTCATACTACACTTTCCCCCATGATCAAAATATTTACAAATCAAACCTAAATATATTATAAATATTTATTTTGGGGGGTAATCGTTCTCAGATCTCTGGGTCAGTTTCAGTGGTGGTGCTGCTAAGACTCACTGCCTCTAATACCGACCACCTACAACATAATCACTGCCTCTAATACCGACCAAGACATAATCACTGCCTCTAATACCGACCAACTACAACATAATCACTGCCTCTAATACCGACAGACATAATCACTGCCTCTAATACCGACAGACATAATCACTGCCTCTAATACCGACCACCTACAACATAATCACTGCCTCTAATACCACCAAGACATAATCACTGCCTCTAATACCGACCACCTACAACATAATCACTGCCTCTAATACCGACCAACTACAACATAATCACTGCCTCTAATACCGACCAACTACAACATAATCACTGCTTCTAATACCGACCACCTACAACATAATCACTGCCTCTAATACCGACCAACTACAACATAATCACTGCCTCTAATACCGACCAAGACATAATCACTGCCTCTAATACCGACCAACTACAACATAATCACTGCCTCTAATACCGACCAACTACAACATAATCACTGCCTCTAATACCGACCAAGACATAATCACTGCCTCTAATACCGACCAACTACAACATAATCACTGCCTCTAATACCGACAGACATAATCCCTGCCTCTAATACCGACCAACTACAACATAATCACTGCCTCTAATACCGACCACCTACAACATAATCACTGCCTCTAATACCGACAGACATAATCACTGCCTCTAATACCGACCAACTACCACGTAGAATGTATGCACACATGACTGTAAGTCGCTTTGGATAAAAGCGTCTGCTAAATGGCATATATTATTATATTATATATTAATACCGACAAAGACATAATCACTGCCTCTAATACCGACCAACTACAACATAATCACTGCCTCTAATACCGACCAACTACAAGAACATAATCACTGCCTCTAATACCGACCAACTACAACATAATCACTGCCTCTAATACCGACCAACTACAAGGACATAATCCCTGCCTCTAATACCGACCAACTACAACATAATCACTGCCTCTAATACCGACCAACTACAACATAATCACTGCCTCTAATACCGACCAACTACAACATAATCACTGCCTCTAATACCGACCAACTACAACATAATCACTGCCTCTAATACCGACAAAGACATAATCACTGCCTCTAATACCGACCAACTACAAGATAATCACTGCCTCTAATACCGACCAACTACAAGAACATAATCACTGCCTCTAATACCGACCAACTACAAGGACATAATCCCTGCCTCTAATACCGACCAACTACAAGGACATAATCACTGCCTCTAATACCGACCAACTACAACATAATCACTGCCTCTAATACCGACCAACTACGACATAATCACTGCCTCTAATACCGACCAACTACATAATTCCTTCTTCCTGTCAGATATGCAGCTTGGGCCGGTAGAGAAAGAAGTGGGACTGTCTTGACAACCACGATCTTTGATTCAGTCTCAAATGGTACCCTCTTCCCCTATATAGTGCACTACTTTAGACCAGGACCCAATGGAACCCTCTTCCCCTATATAGTGCACTACTTTAGACCAGGACCCAATGGAACCCTCTTCCCCTATATAGTGCACTACTTTAGACCAGGACCCAATGGAACCCTCTTCCCCTATATAGTGCACTACTTTAGACCAGGACCCAATGGAACACACTTCCCTATGTAGTGCACTACTATAGACCAGGACCCTATGGAACCCTCTTCCCCTATATAGTGCACTACTTTAGACCAGGACCCAATGGAACCCTCTTCCCCTATATAGTGCACTACTTTAGACCAGGACCCAATGGATCACTCTTCCCTATATAGTGCACTACTTTAGACCAGGACCCAATGGAACACTCTTCCCTATGTAGTGCACTACTATAGACCAGGACCCTATGGAACCCTCTTCCCCTATATAGTGCACTACTTTAGACCAGGACCCAATGGAACCCTATTCCCTATATAGTGCACTACTTTAGACCAGGACCCAATGGAACCCTCTTCCCCTATATAGTGCACTACTTTAGACCAGGACCCAATGGAACACACTTCCCTATGTAGTGCACTACTATAGACCAGGACCCTATGGAACCCTCTTCCCCTATATAGTGCACTACTTTAGACCAGGACCCTATGGAACCCTCTTCCCCTATATAGTGCACTACTTTAGACCAGGACCCAATGGATCACTCTTCCCTATGTAGTGCACTACTTTAGACCAGGACCCAATGGAACCCTCTTCCCCTATGTAGTGCACTACTTTAGACCAGGACCCTATGGAACCCTCTTCCCCTATGTAGTGCACTACTTTAGACAAGGACCCAATGACACCCTATATAGTGCACTACTTTAGACCAGGACCAAATGGCACCCTCTTCCCCTATGTAGTGCACTACTTTAGACCAGGACCCAATGGAACCCTCTTCCCCTATGTAGTGCACTACTATAGACCAAGGCTCTGATTAAAAGTACAGCACTATGTAGGGAACAGGGTGCCATTTGGAAGGCACAGTTCATGTAATAAGTGAGCCCAGTAAAATGTCACTACTGACTAACAATACACAGCTTTGAACTGCAGTTTTAGTCACTTTGCCAAAGACATTTTACGGTTCAATAGTAAAAGTACTAGTGGTGGAATTAGGCCTAACCAGGAACACTACAATCCGAGACGTTCTCTGAATATTTCTGGTCACTGGCGATCAGTCCTCGTTGTGAAAAGCACATTTGCTGAGCAGTGTGAGCAATTGGGTTGGCTTGAAGTTGTACAACCGAACTCACAAAAGACAGAGACACTTTTATTTTATTTTTAAAAAACAGCCGTTTACTACTAAAACTACTGATCTCTCTGCCTGATGCTAAGAAATAAACCCAGCCACATTTACAGAGACATTTAAAAAGAGCATTTGCAGAATGTTTCCTTCTGGCAGGGTGAATAACACGGAGGACACTGTCATCCTCGAGTTCCCCAATGGCAGGGTGAATGTCATCCTCGAGTTCCCCAATGGCAGGGTGAATAACACGGAGGACACTGTCATCCTCGAGTTCCCCAATGGCAGGGTGAATAACACGGAGGACACTGTCATCCTCGAGTTCCCCAATGGCAGGGTGAATAACACGGAGGACACTGTCATCCTCGAGTTCCCCAATGGCAGGGTGAATAACACGGAGGACACTGTCATCCTCGAGTTCCCCAATGGCAGGGTGAATAACACGGAGGACACTGTCATCCTCGAGTTCCCCAATGGCAGGGTGAATAACACGGAGGACACTGTCATCCTCGAGTTCCCCAATGGCAGGGTGAATAACACGGAGGACACTGTCATCCTCAGTTCCCCAATGGCAGGGTGAATAACACGGAGGACACTGTCATCCTCGAGTTCCCCAATGGCAGGGTGAATAACACGGAGGACACTGTCATCCTCGAGTTCCCCAATGGCAGGGTGAATAACACGGAGGACACTGTCATCCTCGAGTTCCCCAATGGCAGGGTGAATAACACGGAGGACACTGTCATCCTCGAGTTCCCCAATGGCAGGGTGAATAACACGGAGGACACTGTCATCCTCGAGTTCCCCAATGGCAGGGTGAATAACACGGAGGACACTGTCATCCTCGAGTTCCCCAATGGCAGGGTGAATAACACGGAGGACACTGTCATCCTCGAGTTCCCCAATGGCAGGGTGAATAACACGGAGGACACTGTCGTCCTCGAGTTCCCCAATGGCAGGGTGAATAACACGGAGGACACTGTCATCCTCGAGTTCCCCAATGGCAGGGTGAATAACACGAAGGACACTGTCATCCTCGAGTTCCCCAATGGCAGGGTGAATAACACGGAGGACACTGTCATCCTCGAGTTCCCCAATGGCAGGGTGAATAACACGGAGGACACTGTCATCCTCGAGTTCCCCAATGGCAGGGTGAATAACACGGAGGACACTGTCATCGTCGAGTTCCCCAATGGCAGGGTGAATAACACGGAGGACACTGTCATCCTCGAGTTCCCCAATGTGCTCGTCATTGAAGAGCTCCTTTAAAAAGGCAGCGGCCGCTTTCATTCCCCCAACAGCTTCTAGAAAACCTGACGAGAATATATCAGCCCTGCTCTAAAAACAGCCTGGGAGTTAGTTGACATCCCTCAGCCCTGCTCTAAAAACAGCCTGGGAGTTAGTTGACATCACTCAGCCCTGCTCTAAAAACAGCCTGGGAGTTAGATGATATCACTCAGCCCTGCTCTAAAAACAGCCTGGAGTTAGTTGACATCACTCAGCCCTGCTGGGAGTTAGTTGATATCACTCAGCCCTGCTGGGAGTTAGTTGATATCACTCAGCCCTGCTGGGAGTTAGTTGATATCACTCAGCCCTGCTGGGAGTTAGTTGACATCACTCAGCCCTGCTCTAAAAACAGCCTGAGAGTTAGTTGACATCACTCAGCCCTGCTCTAAAAACAGCCTGGAGTTAGTTGATATCACTCAGCCCTGCTCTAAAAACAGCCTGAGAGTTAGTTGACATCACTCAGCCCTGCTGAGAGTTAGTTGACATCACTCACTGCAGCATCACTCAGCCCTGCTAAAAACAGCCCCTGAGAGTTAGTTGACATCACTCAGCCCTGCTCTAAAAACAACCTGGGAGTTAGTTGACATCACTCAGCCCTGCTCTAAAAACAACCTGGGAGTTAGTTGACATCACTCAGCCCTGCTCTAAAAACAACCTGGGAGTTAGTTGACATCACTCAGCCCTGCTCTAAAAACAACCTGAGAGTTAGTTGACATCACTCAGCCCTGCTCTAAAAACAACCTGGGAGCAGCTGCATCACTCATCCCTGTCAAATGAGCACCTTTCAACTCCCCTTTGTCTGAGTTGTTGACATCACTCAACCAAACTAACGGTGACCAACAGGCTGTGATTCCAGTCAGCCCTTAATCTGCCCTCTGAGGCACTCAGCCCTGCTGGGGTTAGATCAGCCCTGCTGGGGGCGCTCATCAGCCATGCAGACATCACTCAGCCCTGCTGGGAGAGTTGACATCACTCAGCCCTGGCAAGGGAGTTAGTTGACATCACTCAGCCCTGCTGAGTTAGTTGACATCACTCAGCCCTGCTGGGAGTTAGTTGACATCACTCAGCCCTGCTGGGAGTTAGTTGACATCACTCAGCCCTGCTGGGAGTTAGTTGACATCACTCAGCCCTGCTGGGAGTTAGTTGATATCACTCAGCCCTGCTGGGAGTTAGTTGATATCACTCAGCCCTGCTGAGAGTTAGTTGGCATCACTCAGCCCTGCTCTAAAAACAACCTGGGAGTTAGTTGATATCACTCAGCCCTGCTCTAAAGACCCTAAGTTGCCACTCAGCCCTGCCCGAGACCCTCACACAGACTCTGCACAGCCTGCTACTCATCCCTGAGACCCTAAGCCACACCTGTACCAACAGGCTGAGACCCTAAGCCCCCTCTGAGACCCTAGATCGGCTCTGACGGGCCTCAAGCCATGCAGACCGATTGGAGACCAGACCTAGAGCAAAGCCCGAAGTGTCAAAATGAGTCCAAATGAGCAATCTGCCCGAGACCCTAAGCCAACCTGCCCGAGACCCTAAGCCAACCTGCCCGAGACCCTAAGCCAACCTGCCCGAGACCCTAAGCCACCCTGCCTGAGACCCTAAGCCACCCTGCCTGAGACCCTAAGCCACCCTGCCCGAGACCCTAAGCCAACCTGCCCGAGACCCTAAGCCAAGCTGCCCGAGACCCTAAGCCAACCTGTCAGACCCTAAGCCGACCTGTCTGAGACCCTAAGCCGACCTGCCTGAGACCCTAAGCCGACCTGCCTGAGACCCTAAGCCACCCTGCCTGAGACCCTAAGCCACCCTGCCTGAGACCCTAAGCCACCCTGCCTGAGACCCTAAGCCACCCTGCCTGAGACCCTAAGCCACCCTGCCTGAGACCCTAAGCCACCCTGCCTGAGACCCTAAGCCACCCTGCCTGAGACCCTAAGCCACCCTGCCTGAGACCCTAAGCCGACCTGCCTGAGACCCTAAGCCGACCTGCCTGAGACCCTAAGCCACCCTGCCTGAGACCCTAAGCCACCCTGCCTGAGACCCTAAGCCACCCTGCCTGAGACCCTAAGCCACCCTGCCTGAGACCCTAAGCCACCCTGCCTGAGACCCTAAGCCACCCTGCCTGAGACCCTAAGCCACCCTGCCTGAGACCCTAAGCCACCCTGCCTGAGACCCTAAGCCACCCTGCCTGAGACCCTAAGCCAACCTGCCTGAGACCCTAAGCCAACCTGCCTGAGACCCTAAGCCAACCTGCCTGAGACCCTAAGCCAACCTGCCTGAGACCCTAAGCCAACCTGCCTGAGACCCTAAGCCACCCTGCCTGAGACCCTAAGCCACCCTGCCTGAGACCCTAAGCCAACCTGTTAGAGACCCTAAGCCACCCTGCCTGAGACCCTAAGCCACCCTGCCTGAGACCCTAAGCCAACCTGTCTGAGACCCTAAGCCAACCTGTCTGAGACCCTAAGCCAACCTGTCAGACCCTAAGCCAACCTGTCTGAGACCCTAAGCCAACCTGTCAGAGACCCTAAGCCAACCTGTCTGAGACCCTAAGCCAACCTGCCTGAGACCCTAAGCCAACCTGCCTGAGACCCTAAGCCAATCTGTCTGAGACCCTAAGCCAACCTGTCTGAGACCCTAAGCCAACCTGTCTGAGACCCTAAGCCAACACGAAGAAAGAAGTGAATTGAGCCATGGGGCTATTGGAGCCAGGGGTTTCTGGGTAAAGGAGCTAGAATGTGCTGAGGGGACTGTTCTGAGGAGTCTAGAATGTGCTGAGGGGGGTTTCTGGGTAAAGGAGTCTAGAATGTGCTGAGGGGAGATTGAGAGGGTTCTGGGTAGAGGAGTCTAGAATGTGCTGAGGGGACAGAGTGGGTTCTGGGTAGAGGAGTCTAGAATGTGCTGAGGGGACACAAGTGGGTTCTGGGTAGAGGAGTCTAGAATGTGCTGAGGGGACAGAGTGGGTTCTGGGTAGAGGAGTCTAGAATGTGCTGAGGGGACAGAGGGGTTCTGGGTAAAGGAGTCTAGAATGTGCTGAGGGGACATTGTGGGTTCTGGGTAGAGGTGTTTAGAATGTGATGAACTGAGTCATGGTCCTGTTGGACTGCTGAGGAGACAGAGGGGGTTCTGGGTAGAGGAGTCTAGAATGTGCTGAGGAGACAGAGAGGGTTCTGGGTAGAGGAGTCTAGAATGTGCTGAGGGGACAGAGTGGGTTCTGGGTAGAGGAGTCTAGAATGTGCTGAGGGGACAGAGTGGGTTCTGGGTAGAGGTGTTTAGAATGTGATGAACTGAGTCATGGTCCTGTTGGACTGCTGAGGAGACAGAGGGGGTTCTGGGTAGAGGAGTCTAGAATGTGCTGAGGAGATAGAGAGGGTTCTGGGTAGAGGAGTCTAGAATGTGCTGAGGAGACAGAGAGGGTTCTGGGTAGAGGAGTCTAGAATGTGCTGAGGAGATAGAGAGGGTTCTGGGTAGAGGAGTCTAGAATGTGCTGAGGAGACAGAGTGGGTTCTGGGTAGAGGAGTCTAGAATGTGCTGAGGAGACAGAGTGGGTTCTGGGTAGAGGAGTCTAGAATGTGATGAACTGAGTCATGGTCCTGTTGGACTGCTGAGGAGACAGAGGGGGTTCTGGGTAGAGGGGTTCTGAGGAGACAGAGAGGGTTCTGGGTAGAGGAGTCTAGAATGTGCTGAGGAGATAGAGAGGGTTCTGGGTAGAGGAGTCTAGAATGTGAGAGGGTTCTAGAGGAGTCTAGAAGTGCTGAGGAGATAGAGAGGGTTCTGGGTAGAGGAGTCTAGAATGTGCTGAGGAGACAGAGAGGGTTCTGGGTAGAGGAGTCTAGAATGTGCTGAGGAGACAGAGTGGGTTCTGGGTAGAGGAGTCTAGAATGTGATGAACTGAGTCATGGTCCTGTTGGACTGCTGAGGAGACAGAGGGGGTTCTGGGTAGAGGAGTCTAGAATGTGCTGAGGAGACAGAGAGGGTTCTGGGTAGAGGAGTCTAGAATGTGCTGAGGGGACAGAGTGGGTTCTGGGTAGAGGAGTCTAGAATGTGCTGAGGAGACAGAGAGGGTTCTGGGTAGAGGAGTCTAGAATGTGCTGAGGGGACAGAGTGGGTTCTGGGTAGAGGAGTCTGAGAATGCTGAGGAGACAGAGGGGTTCTGAGAGGAGTCTAGAATGTGCTGAGGAGACAGAGGGGGTTCTGGGTAGAGGAGTCTAGAAAGGAAGTTGGATCGGGAAGAAACCAACAACACGTTTTTAAACCCAGTCTATTCCTGTGGAACGTTATACGACAGACATTCTAACTTGGGTCATGTAGAAACCCTCTCCCCTTAAGATATCGAGGAAGGCTTGAAATTCTTTCAGTGATGCAGCAAGACTGTAAGGTCTCAGGAATACACAGCAGCTTCGGGATGCCGTGACAGTATGCACTAAATTGGGAGTACTGCACTTGTCTGCAGTGCACTGATCACCAGTGGGCTCCTGTATATATATATATATATCAAACCCAGCGGTACTAACCTGTGCTCCGTCCTTCAGTTTGAGAATACACTCCATTGTGTTAATGGTGATGACCACGGCCTCGGAGCCCAGTTTGGTCCAGGGCACGTGGATACACAATTCATGGATGTGCCCGCTCAGGAAGGTGAAGGGCAGTTTCAGCTCCTAGAAACAGGGAAGAACATTTAAATAAGTCACTGCATTGGCTCAGTGGGTTGGAGCCTGGGTCTTGGCAATGCTAAGGGATGTAGGGTAGGATCTCTACAGGACATCTGACCAGACATGAGGGTAGGATCTCCCCTAACCACTAGGCTACCTGCCCCCCTCCTCTAACCAATAGACTACCTGCCCCCCCCCTCTAACCACTAGGCTACCTGCCCTCCCCCTAGGTCACCTGACCCCCCTCCTCTAACCACTAGGTCACCTGCCCCCCCCCCCCCCCCCCTAACCACTAGGGCCCCCCCCTAACCACTAGGCTACCTGCCCCCCTCCTCTAACCACTAGGCTACCTGCCCCCCCCTCCTCTAACCACTAGGCTACCTGCCCCCCTCCTCTAACCACTAGGCTACCTGTCCCCCCTCCTCTAACCACTAGGCTACCTGCCCCCCTCCTCTAACCACTAGGCTACCTGCCCCCTCCTCTAACCACTAGGCTACCTGCCCCCTCCTCTAACCACTAGGCTACCTGCCCCCCTAACCACTAGGCTACCTAAAGTGATTACTAAAATCCACATAGAGTTACAGCCGCGTCATCAATCACTGGACACAGACTGTTTGACATCAGGCCTGGTGGGATCCCAGTCCCTGTCCCTGGGTGTCACTATTGAGCAGGAACAGACAGGTGGCAGGGTGACACACGTCTAGCCTGGGTGTCACTATTGAGCAGGTAGTGACAGGTGGCAGGGTGACACATGTCTAGCCACCGGACGATGGAGCAAGTGACCTCTTGTGGGAAAAGAGCAGACTCAGATTGAGACTGACCTGACCTGCATTCATAGTTACCTCAGCCAAAGAGCAGACTCAGATTGAGACTGACCTGACCTGCATTCATAGTTACCTCATCAAAAGAGCAGACTCAGATTGAGACTGACCTGACCTGCATTCATAGTGACCTCTTGTGGGAAAAGAGCAGACTCAGATTGAGACTGACCTGACCTGCATTCATAGTGACCTCTTGTGGGAAAAGAGCAGACTCAGATTGAGACTGACCTGACCTGCATTCATAGTGACCTCTTGTGGGAAAAGAGCAGACTCAGATTGAGACTGACCTGACCTGCATTCATAGTTACCTCAGCCAAAGAGCAGACTCAGATTGAGACTGACCTGACCTACATTCATAGTGACCTCAGCCAAAGAGCAGATACAAAGTCAATAGCATTACAGAGTTATTCCTGGACATTAAAGTGTTATTACTGACCTGGTTATTACCAGTTAAGAGCATGGTATTAGTGTTAATACCATGTTATTACCATGTTATTACAGGGGTATTAGTGTTATTACCATGTTATTACAGGGTATTAGTGTTATTACAGGGTATTAGTGTTAATACCAGGTTATTACAGGGGTATTAGTGTTAATACCAGGTTATTACAGGGGTAGTGTTAATACCAGGTTATTACCATGTTATTACAGGGGTATTACAGTGTTAATACCAGGTTATTAAACATGTTATTACAGGGGTATTAGTGTTAATACCAGGTTATTACAGGGGTATTAGTGTTAATACCGGGTTATTACCATGTTATTACAGGGGTATTACAGTGTTAATACCAGGTTATGACCATGTTATTACAGGGGTATTACAGTGTTAATACCAGGTTACCATGTTATTACAGGGGTATTAATGTTAATACCAGGTTATTACCATGTTATTACAGGGGTATTAGTGTTAATACCAGGTTATGACCATGTTATTACAGGGGTATTACAGTGTTAATACCAGGTTATTACCATGTTATTACAGGGGTATTAATGTTAATACCAGGTTATTACCATGTTATTACAGGGGTATTAGTGTTAATACCAGGTTATGACCATGTTATTACAGGGGTAGTGTTAATACCATGTTATTACAGGGGTATTAGTGTTAATACCAGGTTATTACCATGTTATTACAGGGGTATTAATGTTAATACCAGGTTATGACCATGTTATTACCAGGTTATTACAGTGTTAATACCAGGTTATTACAGTGTTAATACCAGGTTATGACCATGTTATTACCAGGTTATTACAGTGTTAATACCAGGTTATTACAGTGTTAATACCAGGTTATGACCATGTTATTACAGGGGTATTAATGTTAATACCGGGTTATTACCATGTTATTACAGGGGTAAGGGGTATTACAGTGTTAATACCAGGTTATTAAACATGTTATTACAGGGGTATTACAGTGTTAATACCATGTTATTACAGGGGTATTAGTGTTAATACCGGGTTATTACCATGTTATTACAGGGGTATTAGTGTTAATACCGGGTTATTACCATGTTATTACAGGGGTATTTCAGTGTTAATACCAGATTACCATGTTATTACAGGGGTATTAGTGTTAATACCAGGTTATGACCATGTTATTACAGGGGTATTAGTGTTAATACCAGGTTATTAAACATGTTATTACAGGGGTATTACAGTGTTAATACCAGGTTATTACCATGTTATTACAGGGGTATTAGTGTTAATACCAGGTTATTACCAGGTTATTACAGGGGTATTAGTGTTAATACCAGGTTATTACCATGTTATTACAGGGGTATTAGTGTTAATACCAGGTTATGACCAGGTTATTACAGGGGTATTAGTGTTAATACCAGGTTATTACCATGTTATTACAGGGGTATTAGTGTTAATACCAGGTTATTACAGGGGTATTAGTGTTATTGCAGTGTTAATACCAGGTTGTTACAGTGTTATTACCAGGTTGTTACCAGGTTGTTACCAGGTTGTTACCAGGTTGTTACCAGGTTGTTACCAGGTTGTTACCGTGGTATTAGAGGGGTATTAGTGTTGATACCAGGTTATTACAGTGTTATTACTGTGTTATTACCATGTTATTACAGGGTATTAGTGTTAATACCAGGTTATTACCATGTTATTACAGGGGTATTACAGTGTTAATACCAGGTTATTACCGTGTTATTACAGGGGTATTACAGTGTTAATAGGCTTTATTCCAGTTTAAATATAGGGGCGGCAGCGTAGCCTAGTGGTTAGAGCGTTGGACTAGTAACCGGAAGGTTGCGAGTTCAAACCCCCGAGCTGACAAGGTACAAATCTGTCGTTCTGCCCCTGAACAGGCAGTTAACCCACTGTTCCCAGGCCGTCATTGAAAATAAGAATATGACTTGCCTGGTTAAATAAAGGTAAAATAAAATAAAAAATGAAAAATTAATTCCAGGATGAATCCATACCTGCTCCAGGACATCCAGCTTCAGCTCCAGCTTGCTCAGTACTACGTCTCCTCCCCATAGCGACAGCTGCAGGTCAGAGGGCTTCAGGTTCTTGATGTATTTGTTCACGTAGGTCATCAACAGGGGCGTGACATAGGACTCCAACATCCTGCCTCTGTCCTGGACCACAAACAGGGAAGGGGAGGAGTCAAATAACATGTCCTGGACCACAAACAACAGGGAAGGGGAGGAGTCAAATAACATGTCCTGGACCACAAACAACAGGGAAGGGGAGGAGTCAAATAACATGTCCTGGACCACAAACAGGGAAGGGGAGGAGTCAAATAACATGTCCTGGACCACAAACAGGGAAGGGGAGGAGTCAAATAACATGTCCTGGACCACAAACAGGGAAGGGGAGGAGTCAAATAACATGTCCTGGACCACAAACAACAGGGAAGGGGAGGAGTCAAATAACATGTCCTGGACCACAAACAACAGAAGGGAGAGTCCATGTGGACCACAAACAGGGAAGGGGAGGAGTCAAATAACATGTCCTGGACCACAAACAACAGGGAAGGGGAGGAGTCAAATAACATGTCCTGGACCACAAACAACAGGGAAGGGGAGGAGTCAAATAACATGTCCTGGACCACAAACAGGGAAGGGGAGGAGTCAAATAACATGTCCTGGACCACAAACAGGGAAGGGAGGAGTCAAATAACATGTCCTGGACCACAAACAACAGGGAAGGGGAGGAGTCAAATACCACAACAGGGAAGAAAGGGGAGGAGTCAAATAACACATGTCCTGGACTACAAACACAACCGGGAAGAAAGGGGAGGAGTCAAATAACACGTCCTGGACCACAAACACAACAGGGAAGAAAGGGGAGGAGTCAAATAACACATGCCCTGGACCACAAACACAACAGATGGAAGAAAGGGGAGGAGTCAAATAACACATGTCCTGGATCACAAACACAACAGATGGAAGAAAGGGGAGGAGTCAAATAACACATGTCCTGGACCACAAACACAACAGGGAAGAAAGGGGAGGAGTCAAATAACATGTCCTGGACCACAAACAGGAAAGGGGAGGAGTCAAATACCACAACAGGGAAGAAAGGGGAGGAGTCAAATAACACATGTCCTGGACCACAAACACAACCGGGAAGGGGAGGAGTCAAATAACACATGTCCTGGACCACAAACAACAGGGAAGGGGAGGAGTCAAATAACACAACAGGGAAGAAAGGGGAGGAGTCAAATAACACATGTCCTGGACTACAAACACAACCGGGAAGAAAGGGGAGGAGTCAAATAACACGTCCTGGACCACAAACACAACAGGGAAGAAAGGGGAGGAGTCAAATAACACATGCCCTGGACCACAAACACAACAGATGGAAGAAAGGGGAGGAGTCAAATAACACATGTCCTGGATCACAAACACAACAGATGGAAGAAAGGGGAGGAGTCAAATAACACATGTCCTGGACCACAAACACAACAGGGAAGAAAGGGGAGGAGTCAAATAACACATGTCCTGGACCACAAACACAACATGGAAGAATTGGGAGGAGTCATTCCAAGTCACAACACATAGTTGTTGTTTTTTATTAAAGGTTGAATAAAGCAAGTTGAGCTAGCCAAACAACATATCTGGTAACCGAGGGCTATCCTTAGCTAGCCAAATAACATATCTGGTAACCGAGGGATATCCTTAGCTAGCCAAATAACATATCTGGTAACCGAGGGCTATCCTTACCTAGCCAAATAACATATCTGGTAACCGAGGGCTATCCTTAGCTAGCCAAATAACTTATCTGGTAACCGAGGGCTATCCTTACCTAGCCAAATAACATATCTGGTAACCGAGGGCTATCCTTAGCTAGCCAAATAACTTATCTGGTAACCGAGGGCTATCCTTACCTAGCCAAATAACATATCTGGTAACCGAGGGCTATCCTTAGCTAGCCAAATAACATATCTGGTAACCGAGGGCTATCCTTAGCTAGCCAAATAACATATCTGGTAACCGAGGGCTATCCTTACCTAGCCAAATAACATATCTGGTAACCGAGGGCTATCCTTACCTAGCCAAATAACATATCTGGTAACCGAGGGCTATCCTTAGCTAGCCATGCCAACAGCCCTTCAAAAAGCCCTCCAGTCAAACTAACTGCCCGAGCTAGAGATGCAGGACTGTAGAGGACTGGTAGAACCAGTCACATGGTAATGTGTGTTATAGATCGTCCTTTATTTGACAACATTAAAATTACAGCGAACCACCTCACACAACATCATGTGGTTTTGCCTTTTCATGTATCCAAATCTATGTGACTTGAGTGAGGATCATTTGCTAGATTGCATTGCTTACGTAGTGAGACTATAGTGTTTATCAACGTTGTTATTCGTTATTCACTGAGGATTTATTCCTCCTGTCACTTTTTTAAAATTTGTTATCTTTAACTCTGCCTTGTTGGAAAAGGGAGCCGTAACTCTTTCATGGTTAGTTTTACACCTGTTGTTTACCAAGCAATAGGCAAATACAATTTGACTTGAAATGTGACAGCTCACTACAGCCTGGCAGCGATCTAGATAGTGTAGCCATAGAGAATGATAGAGGCCTCTAGTGGCCAAAGGGCCATTTAAACATGGGCAGCACCATGAAGGGCTTCCACCATACTTCCGCCATTTTAAAGTAGTCAACTGGGTGGGGATTCCTATGAGTTGTAGCCTCAATAGTGCTCCCTATGCAGTCACTGACGCTACAGCGGCACAGATGTTTATTTAAATAGATGATTCCTCTATCAAGTAAATTACATTTGCTTAATTGGCATTACGTAACAATGTACATATTGCCAAAACTTATTTTGGATATTTACAATATAAAAATGAGAATTAAAATTGTCAACGGGACAACAGTAACAACAATAACCAAGTGTCAAAATAGCCATACATTCAACAATAACAATAAGCATACAGTAGAGGACACTGTACAGGTTGATTGGTCTGTCTGTCTGTCTGTCTGTCTGTCTGTCTGTCTGTCTGTCTGTCTGTCTGTCTGTCTGTCTGTCTGTCTGTCTGTCTGTCTGTCTGTCTGTCTGTCTGTCTGTCTGTCTGTCTGTCTGTCTGTCTGTCTGTCTGTCTGTCTGTCTGTCTGTCTGTCTGTCTCTGTGGGCGTATCTGATGTGTTCTGACACCTTCATCTGGATTAAATCCAATTTATGTTTCATCTGGAATGTGGTCGGAGAGGCAATATGGATGATGAGAGGCATGTCGCCCGAGCCTCTGGAGGCATGTCGCCCAGCCCTCTGGAGGCATGTCGCCCAGCCCTCTGGAGGCATGTCGCCCAGCCCTCTGGAGGCATGTCGCCCAGCCCTCTGGAGGCATGTCGCCCAGCCCTCTGGAGGCATGTCGCCCAGCCCTCTGGAGGCATGTCAGCCTCTGGAGGCCCTCTGGAGGCATGTCGCCCAGCCCTCTGGAGGCATGTCGCCCAGCCCTCTGGAGGCATGTCGCCCAGCCCTCTGGAGGCATGTCGCCCAGCCCTCTGGAGGCATGTCGCCCAGCCCTCTGGAGGCATGTCGCCCAGCCCTCTGGAGGCATGTCGCCCAGGCCTCTGGAGGCATGTCGCCCAGGCCTCTGGAGGCATGTCGCCCAGGCCTCTGGAGGCATGTCGCCCAGGCCTCTGGAGGCATGTCGCCCAGGCCTCTGGAGGCATGTCGCCCAGGCCTCTGGAGGCATGTCGCCCAGGCCTCTGGAGGCATGTCGCCCAGGCCTCTGGAGGCATGTCGCCCAGGCCTCTGGAGGCATGTCGCCCAGCCTCTGGAGGCATGTCGCCCAGGCCTCTGGAGGCATGTCGCCCATGGAGGGCCTCTGGAGGCATGTCGCCCAGGCCTCTGGAGGCATGTCGCCCAGGCCTCTGGAGGCATGTCGCCCAGGCCTCTGGAGGCATGTCGCCCAGGCATCTGGAGGCATGTCGTCCATGAGCCTCTGGAGGCATGTCCATGAGCCTCTGGAGGCATGTCCATGAGCCTCTGGAGGCATGTCCATGAGCCTCTGGAGGCATGTCCATGAGCCTCTGGAGGCATGTCCATGAGCCTCTGGAGGCATGTCCATGAGCCTCTGGAGGCATGTCCATGAGCCTCTGGAGGCATGTCCATGAGCCTCTGGAGGCATGTCCATGAGCCTCTGGAGGCATGTCCATGAGCCTCTGGAGGCATGTCCATGAGCCTCTGGAGGCATGTCCATGAGCCTCTGGAGGCATGTCCATGAGCCTCTGGAGGCATGTCCATGAGCCTCTGGAGGCATGTCCATGAGCCTCTGGAGGCATGTCCATGAGCCTCTGGAGGCATGTCCATGAGCCTCTGGAGGCATGTCCATGAGCCTCTGGAGGCATGTCCATGAGCCTCTGGAGGCATGTCCATGAGCCTCTGGAGGCATGTCGCCGAGCCTCTGGAGGCATGTCGCCGAGCCTCTGGAGGCATGTCGCCGAGCCTCTGGAGGCATGTCGCCGAGCCTCTGGAGGCATGTCGCCGAGCCTCTGGAGGCATGTCGCTGAGCCTCTGGAGGCATGTCGCTGAGCCTCTGGAGGCATGTCGCTGAGCCTCTGGAGGCATGAAGAGGCCACCACGTCGTAACAACGAGGAGGGGCTCCGTATAGTTCCGCATTGACCTGATTGGTTGACTGTCGGTGAGGGCGGGAAGTCTCTGTATAAACACAAACTCGCTTCCTTCCTTCCTTCACATCTTCCTTCCACAGCTGCTCTACGAAGCGCAACGAGTATGAATTAACGCCATGACTTCTGCACAGGCCGTGTCGCCGTAAATACCGCACGACCAACGCAGACATCGGATTGACCATGAAGCACCTTTAAAAAGGACATCATAATATTGTTGATTGGGGTCCATACAATGCAACCCAGCTGGCTAGCACAATTAGCATGCAAGTTTCAACAAACTTGTGGGCCTGGCACGTACCATTAGTTATCTACCTAGTTAGCAGCAGTTAATAAGGCTGGTTGGAGTTATTGGACTATTATAAAAGGGGGTGTCCGTGTTGCATTCTGGTAAAGTGTTGGTTAGCCAAATGACAGTTGAGTTGGATAGCTCAATAGCTTGCTAACCTTAGCCTAGCTAGATATCTAGCCATTTCAGTAAGCCAAATAAACGAAGCTTATACGACCGCTGTCTCTACTTACACTCAATTATTTTCCCTTGCGTGTTTGCTGCAGTTTTCAATGAATCTCTTCGGTAGCACACCGGTTAAGTCATCCCGTTTAGCTGAAGCAAGGCACATTTTTTGTCTCGGGGAAACGTCATCGTCAACTATAACACAGAACTTCCGCGTGTTAACTGTGTCGTCATTTCCTGGTTAGGTATTCAAACACCACGCCCCCTCCCTCCCCCCGAACCAATACATTTACGCGGTTCCCTTTCCTTGCCTCGTCTCATTCATAAAATATAGTGAACTGTGTTCAGAGCAAAATGGTGTAAATTTATCAAGCGCAATTGAAACACGAAACCGATTGCGTTTTAGGGTTTGAGGCTTCGTGATCTGGTGACAATAAAAATACAAGTAGCTCGTCAACTTCTTAAATTTAGCTCATGAATGGTTTGATTATAATTCTAGCATGATACAGGTATTAAAATTAAAATAGATTAACAGTCGAAAATGTATGGCTATCATAAAAATGTATCAAATGTTGCACCAGAGTACATGGAATAGGAATAAACAATAAATGCTAAATGTGTCGTTCATCATGCTGAAATCTTTAAACGAATGCTTAGTCTTTAGATTCTAGTCTGCACGTGTCAACTACTGGTCATTGTCGACATTTTGATTACTTCTCCCAGCAAATTCTGAAATGTCTGATTTCAATACAATAGAATGAAAAATAGCAGATCACATAGGTCAATCAAAATCAAATTTATTTATATAGCCCTTCGTACATCAGCTGATATCTCAAAGTGCTGTACAGAAACCCAGCCTAAAACCCCCAAACAGCAAGCAATGCAGGTGTAGAAGCACGGTGGTTAGGAAAAACTCTCTAGAAAGGCCAAAACCTAAGAAGGTCAATGCATTTATTATTGTATTACTGTTATGTTCATAATCTCTGGAGATTTCAAATATAAGAAAAATTATCTGATTTAAACCACTTGATTACTGCTTGAGCATGTTGTTGAATTCTGATGTTTATTCCATTTCATTATTTAAAAAATTCTCCCTTATTTCCAGGTGTAGTTTTACAAATCACAACTTTATTCCTCTCATGTCCTTCTAATCATGAAATGTAATGACAAATACATTTAAAAAGGGACAATCAGCAGTTTCTACATCCATTTTTTGACTTATAAATGAATGGTATGAACCCATTGATTGTTGAAGAATATAAACGCCTCATGAGCTTAGTTCCACTGTCCACACCCCATCAGAACCCTAAATATACCGTGCCTTCAGAGAGTATTCATACCCCTTGACTTATTCCACATTCCACAAAATTTTGATTTTTATTCTCATCCATCTACACACAATACCCCATTGTGTTACAGCATCATGACAAAGTGAATACCCCATCATGACAAATGGAAAAATATATTTTTATTCTCATCCATCTACACACAATACCCCATCATTGGAGAGAAAAATATATTTTTATTCTCATCCATCTACACATAATAATAGATGGAGAGAAAAATTTTATTCTCATCCATCTACACACAATACCCCATCATGACAAAGTGGAGAGAAAAATATATTTTTATTCTCATCCATCTACACACAATACCCCATCATGTCAAAGTGGAGAGAAAAATATATTTTTATTCTCATCCATCTACACACAATACCCCATCATGACAAAGTGGAGATAAAAATATTTTTAGACATTTTTGCAAATGTATTGAAAATGAAATACAGAAATATCTCATGTACATAAGAATTCACACACCCTAAGTCAATAGATGTTAGAATCACCTTTGGCAGCGATTACAGCTGTTAGTCTTTCTGGGTAAAAGATTGATTACAGCTGTTAGTCTAAGTCTCTAAGATTGATTACAGCTGTTCTAAGATTGTCTTTCTGGGTAAGTCTCTAAGATTGATTACAGCTGTTAGTCTTTCTGGGTAAGTCTCTAAGATTGATTACAGCTGTTAGTCTTTCTGGGTAAGTCTCTAAGATTGATTACAGCTGTTAGTCTTTCTGGGTAAGTCTCTAAGATTGATTACAGCTGTTAGTCTTTCTGGGTAAGTCTCTAAGATTGATTACAGCTGTTAGTCTTTCTGGGTAAGTCTCTAAGATTGATTACAGCTGTTAGTCTTTCTAGTCTAAGATTGATTCTGGGTAAGTCTCTAAGATTGATTACAGCTGTGAGTCTTTCTGGGTAAGTCTCTAAGATTGATTACAGATGTTAGTCTTTCTGGGTAAGTCTCTAAGATTGATTACAGGTGTTAGTCTTTCTGGGTAAATCTCTAAGAGCTTTGAACAACCCATTATTATTATCTGTTAAATTGGTATTGATCGTTGCTAGACAACTGTTTACAAGTCTGGCCGTAGATTTTAAAGCAGATTTTTTTTTAAACTGTAACAAGCCAATCAGGAACATTCCCTGTCGTCTTGGTAATCACCTCCAGTGTAGAATCCTGGTGTTTTAGGTTCTTGTCCTGTGGAAAGGTGAATTCATCTCACCGTTGTCTGTTGAAAGGTGAATTCATCTCACCGTTGTCTGTTGAAAGGTGAATTCATCTCACCATTGTCCTGTGGAAAGGTGAATTCATCTCACCGTTGTCTGTTGAAAGGTGAATTCATCTCAACATTGTCCTGTTGAAAGGTGAATTAATCTCACCATTGTCCTGTGGAAAGGTGAATTCATCCCACCGTTGTCTGTTGAAAGGTGAATTCATCTCAACATTGTCCTGTTGAAAGGTGAATTCATCTCAACATTGTCTGTTGAAAGGTGAATTCATCTCACCGTTGTCTGTTGAAAGGTGAATTCATCCCACCATTGTCTGTTGAAAGGTGAATTCATCTCACCGTTGTCTGTTGAAAGGTGAATTCATCTCAACATTGTCCTGTTGAAAGGTGAATTCATCTCACCATTGTCTGTTGAAAGGTGAATTCATCCCACCGTTGTCTGTTGAAAGGTGAATTCATCTCACCGTTGTCTGTTGAAAGGTGAATTCATCCACCGTTGTCCTGTGGAAAGGTGAATTCATCCCACCATTGTCTGTTGAAAGGTGAATTCATCTCACCATTGTCTGTTGAAAGGTGAATTCATCTCACCGTTGTCTGTTGAAAGGTGAATTCATCTCAACATTGTCTGTTGAAAGGTGAATTCATCTCACCATTGTCCTGTTGAAAGGTGAATTAATCTCACCATTGTCCTGTGGAAAGGTGAATTCATCCCACCGTTGTCTGTTGAAAGGTGAATTCATCTCAACATTGTCCTGTTGAAAGGTGAATTAATCTCACCATTGTCCTGTGGAAAGTGAATTCATCTCACCATTGTCTGTTGAAAGGTGAATTCATCTCACCATTGTCCTGTTGAAAGGTGAATTCATCTCACCATTGTCCTGTTGAAAGGTGAATTCATCTCACCATTGTCCTGTTGAAAGGTGAATTCATCTCATGAAAGGTGTCACCATTGTCTGTTGAAAGGTGAATTCATCTCACCATTGTCCTGTTGAAAGGTGAATTAATCTCACCATTGTCCTGTGGAAAGGTGAAATTCATCTCACCATTGTCCTGTTAAAAAGGTGAATTTTTTCATCTGACCATCCCCAGTCATTGATTACAACCCATTGTGGCACCGACCTTGCCACTGTTGAAAGGTGAATTCATCTCACCATTGTCCTGTTGAAAGTGAATTCAGAACCATTGTCACCTGATATTCATTGTCTGATTTGTTTGTTGAAAGGTGAATTGTCCATCTCACCATTGTCCTGGGAAACGTCATTGTGATTTTGTTCCTAACTGATTTGCCTAGTTAAAAGGTGATGTTTAATTGCAGCCATCTCACCATTGTCTGTATTGAAAGAGTGTCTCAGTAATGTGTTGTATTGAAAGTGAATTCATTGAAAGGTGAATTCATCTCACCATTGTCTGTTGAAAGAGTGAAACCATTGTTGTGTTATATTGAATTCATCTCACCATTGTCCTGTTGAAAGGTGAATTCATCTCACCATTGTCTGTTGAAAGGTGAATTCATCTCACCATTGTCTGTTGAAAGGTGAGCAGACTGAATCAGGTTTTCATCTAGGATTTTGCCTGCGCTTGAAATCCAATTCGTTATTTATTTTTTTATCCTGACCAGTAATCCCCAGTCATTAACGATTACAACCCAAAACACTCAGGCTCCCGAGTGGCACAGCGACCTACGCCACTGCATCTCAGTGTAAGAGGTGATACCTGTAATTCTTGGTAGTGACTAGGTATATTGATACACCATCCAAATGTGTGTAATTAAGAATGTGTTCACCAGGCTCAAAGGGATATTCATTGTCTGATTTGTTGTTGTTGTTGAATCCATGTGGCTGAATCACATGTGGCTGTGATTGGGAGTCCCTTAGGGTGGTGAACAATTGGCCCAGCATTGTCCGGGATAGTACGTCATTGTAAAACAAGATTTTGTTCTCTAACTGATTTGCCTATTTAAATAAATGTTAAATGCAATTTTAATATGCAGCCACCACTATGCTAGAAAATACAGAGAGTGGTACTCAGTAATGTGTTGTATTGAGAGTGGTACTCAGTAATGTGTTGTATTGGAGAGTGGTACTCAGTAACGTGTATTGGCAAGAGTGTCAGTAATGTGTTGTATTGAGAGTGGTACTCAGTAACATGTTGTATTGGAGAGTGGTACTCAGTAATGTGTTGTATTGGAGAGTGGTACTCAGTAACGTTGTATTGGAGAGTGTCAGTAATTGTTGAGAGTGGTACTCAGTAATGTGTTGTATTGGAGAGTGGTACTCAGTAATGTGTTGTATTGGAAGTGGTACTCAGTAATGTGTTGTATTGAGAGTGGTACTCAGTAATGTGTTGTATTGGAGAGTGGTACTCAGTAATGTGTTGTATTGGAGAGTGGTACTCAGTAATGTGTTGTATTGGAGAGTGGTACTCAGTAATGTGTTGTATTGGAGAGTGGTACTCAGTAATGTGTTGTATTGGAGAGTGGTACTCAGTAATGTGTTGTATTGGAGAGTGGTACTCAGTAATGTGTTGGAGAGTGGTACTCAGTAATGTGTTGTATTGGAGAGTGGTACTCAGTAATGTGTTGTATTGAGAGTGGTACTCAGTAATGTGTTGTATTGGAGAGTGGTACTCAGTAATGTGTTGTATTGAGAGTGGTACTCAGTAATGTGTTGTATTGGAGAGTGGTACTCAGTAATGTGTTGTATTGGAGAGTGGTACTCAGTAATGTGTTGTATTGGAGAGTGGTACTCAGTAATGTGTTGGTACTCAGTAATGTGTTGTATTGGAGAGTGGTACTCAGTAATGTGTTGTATTGGAGAGTGGTACTCAGTAATGTGTTGTATTGGAGAGTGGTACTCAGTAATGTGTTGTATTGGAGAGTGGTACTCAGTAATGTGTTGTATTGGAGAGTGGTACTCAGTAATGTGTTGTATTGGAGAGTGGTACTCAGTAATGTGTTGTATTGGAGAGTGGTACTCAGTAATGTGTTGTATTGGAGAGTGTACTCAGTAATGTGTTGTTGGAGAGTGGTACTCAGTAATGTGTTGTATTGAGAGTGGTACTCAGTAATGTGTTGTATTGGAGAGTGGTACTCAGTAATGTGTTGTATTGGAGAGTGGTACTCAGTAATGTGTTGTATTGGAGAGTGGTACTCAGTAATGTGTTGTATTGGAGAGTGGTACTCAGTAATGTGTTGTATTGGAGAGTGGTACTCAGTAATGTGTTGTATTGGAGAGTGGTACTCAGTAATGTGTTGTATTGGAGAGTGGTACTCAGTAATGTGTTGTGTATTGGAGAGTGGTACTCAGTAATGTGTTGTATTGGAGAGTGGTACTCAGTAATGTGTTGTATTGGAGAGTGGTACTCAGTAATGTGTTGTATTGGAGAGTGGTACTCAGTAATGTGTTGTATTGGAGAGTGGTACTCAGTAATGTGTTGGAGAGTGGTACTCAGTAATGTGTTGTATTGTAGAGTGGTACTCAGTAATGTGTTGTATTGTGGTTGTATTGTTGTATTGGAGAGTGGTACTCAGTAATGTGTTGTATTGAGAGTGGTACTCAGTAATGTGTTGTATTGGAGAGTGGTACTCAGTAATGTGTTGTATTGGAGAGTGGTACTCAGTAATGTGTTGTATTGGAGAGTGGTACTCAGTAATGTGTTGGAGAGTGGTACTCAGTAATGTGTTGTATTGGAGAGTGGTACTCAGTAATGTGTTGTATTGGAGAGTGGTACTCAGTAATGTGTTGTATTGGAGAGTGGTACTCAGTAATGTGTTGTATTGTAGAGTCAGTAATGTGTTGTATTGGAGAGTGGTACTCAGTAATGTGTTGTATTGGAGAGTGGTACTCAGTAATGTGTTGTATTGGAGAGTGGTACTCAGTAATGTGTTGTATTGGAGAGTGGTACTCAGTAATGTGTTGTATTGGAGAGTGGTACTCAGTAATGTGTTGTATTGTTGAGAGTGGTACTCAGTAATGTGTTGTGTTGGTACTCAGTAATGTGTTGAGTGGTACTCAGTAATGTGTTGTATTGGAGAGTGGTACTCAGTAATGTGTTGTATTGTAGAGTGGTACTCAGTAATGTGTTGTATTGGAGAGTGGTACTCAGTAATGTGTTGTATTGGAGAGTGGTACTCAGTAATGTGTTGTATTGTAGAGTGGTACTCAGTAATGTGTTGTATTGGAGAGTGGTACTCAGTAATGTGTTGTATTGTAGAGTGGTACTCAGTAATGTGTTGTATTGGAGAGTGGTACTCAGTAATGTGTTGTATTGGAGAGTGGTACTCAGTAATGTGTTGGAGAGTGGTACTCAGTAATGTGTTGTATTGGAGAGTGGTACTCAGTAATGTGTTGTATTGGAGAGTGGTACTCAGTAATGTGTTGTATTGGAGAGTGGTACTCAGTAATGTGTTGTATTGGAGAGTGGTACTCAGTAATGTGTTGTATTGGAGAGTGGTACTCAGTAATGTGTTGTATTGGAGAGTGGTACTCAGTAATGTGTTGTATTGGAGAGTGGTACTCAGTAATGTGTTGTATTGGAGAGTGGTACTCAGTAATGTGTTGTATTGGATTGGAGAGTGGTACTCAGTAATGTGTTGTATTGGAGAGTGGTACTCAGTAATGTGTTGTATTGGAGAGTGGTACTCAGTAATGTGTTGTATTGGAGAGTGGTACTCAGTAATGTGTTGTATTGGAGAGTAGTACTCATTGGAGAGTGGTACTCAGTAATGTGTTGTATTGGAGAGTGGTACTCAGTAATGTGTTGTATTGGAGAGTGGTACTCAGTAATGTGTTGTATTGGAGAGTGGTACTCAGTAATGTGTTGTATTGGAGAGTGGTACTCAGTAATGTGTTGTATTGGAGAGTGGTACTCAGTAATGTGTTGTATTGTGGTACTCAGTAATGTGTTGTAGAGTGGTACTCAGTAATGTGTTGTATTGGAGAGTGGTACTCAGTAATGTGTTGTATTGGAGAGTGGTACTCAGTAATGTGTTGTATTGTAGAGTGGTACTCAGTAATGTGTTGTATTGGAGAGTGGTACTCAGTAATGTGTTGTATTGGAGAGTGGTACTCAGTAATGTGTTGTGTTGGATTTGCCCCAAACATAAAAGTTCATTGCCACATCGTTTGCAGTTTTACTTTAGTGCCTTGTTGCAAACAAGATGCTTGTTTTGGAATATGTTTTATTCTGTACAGACTTCCTTCTTTTCCATCTGTAAATTAGGTTAGTGTTGTGGATTAACTACAATGTTGTTGATCCATCCTCAGTTTTCTCCTATCACAGCCATAAAATTCTGTAACTGTTTTTAAAGTCACCATTGGCCTCATGTTGAAATCCCTGAGTGGTTTCCTTCCTCTCCGGCTACTGAGTTAGGAAGGACACCTGTATCTTGGTAGTGACTGGGTGTATTGATACACCATCCAAAGTGTAATTAATAACTTCACCAGGCTCAAAGGGATATTCAATGTCTGCTTTTTATTTTACCCATCTACCAATCGGTGCCCTTCTATCCGAGGCATTGGAAAACCTCCCTGGTCTCTGTGGTTGAATCTGTGTTTTGGAAATTCATTGCTCGACTGAGGGTACCTTACAGATAATTATATGTGTGTGGGGTACAGCGATGAAGCAGTCATTTAAAAAAAATCATGTTGAACACTATTATTGCACACAGAGTGAGTCCGTGCAACTTATTATGTGACTTGCTACTCCTGAACTTATTTAGCCGTAACGAAGTGGTTTAATAGTTAGTGACTCAAGACATTTCAGCTTTTCCTTTTTTAGTAATTTGTAAGAATCTCAAAAAGCATAATTCCACATTGACATTATGGGGTATTGTGGGTAGGCCAGTGGCCAGTGACAAATTATTTTTATTTTTAATTTTTTTTACCATTTCAAATTTAGGCTGTAACATAACAACCTGGATAAGATGTGAATACATTCTATAAACGTAGGTTCTATATAAACTATTAAACAAAGGTTCTTAGTTATTTTAATCCTATGTTTAGTTAATTTATTAAACAAAGGTTCTATAAACTTATTTTAATCCTATGTTTAGTTAATTTATTAAACAAAGGTTCTATAAACTTATTTTAATCCTATGTTTAGTTAATTTATTAAACAAAGGTTCTATAAACTTATTTTTTATGTTAATTTATTAAACAAAGGTTCTATAAACTTATTTTAATCCTATGTTTAGTTAATTTATTAAACAAAGGTTCTATAAACTTATTTTAATCCTATGTTTAGTTAATTCATTAAACAAAGGTTCTATAAACTTATTTTAATCCTATGTTTAGTTAATTTATTAAAAAAATACATAAACTATTTTAATCCTACAGTTAATTTATTAAAAAAGGTTCTATAAACTTATTTTAACTATGTTTATTTATTAAGCTATGTTTAGTTAATTTATTAAACAAAGGTTCTGTTTTTGTTTAAAAAATACATCTAAACACAGAAAATATAAACAAACTATTATAGCCTCTGGTTAAATCTATCATATGTTGATGTTGGTCAAACCTTGTATCCACAGTTCTGTCTATGAATTTGAGAGCGGTTCCATTTCTCCTTGCTCATCCCTCAAGCTGGTTACCTGGGCCTCTTTCATGAAAAATAAAAGATATGTTCCTTTTATGTAACTAAATGTATAACTAACATAGTCCTGTCTAGTTTGTTATTTATTCCAGAATAAAGGTCTCTGGTATCTATTGTTATATTACCATAATAAAAGTCTGGTGCATAATAAACAGGCCTGGTGTCAGCCAGAAGAGGGGTTGTCCAACGCCAGGTCCTGTTGATATATAGAGTCAGGGGTAAGTGAGGCTATTGAGCACTTAGCTGTTATCCTCTCTCAGTGAGATAAGGCTAGTGAGGACACAGCCCTAACCCTGGCCCCAACCCTGGCCCCAGCCCTGGCCCCAGCCCTGGCCCCAGCCCTGGCCCCAACCCTGGCCCCAGCCCTGGCTCCAACCCTAACCCTAAACCTGGCCCTAATATACTGTAACTTTTGACTCTTCAGTTAGACATGTGAGTTCCCATGCTTAGCCCCGATGACGTGTACACTGACTTGGCGTGGGTTTAGTGCTAACATGTGTCCTCGCACTGAAATTATTTAAAGAGAGGATTTAGTTTCAGCCAATAGTCAATGTAGCTGCTCCTTTGATGTCCAATCACAATATTAGAAACCCTTTGTCACTGCAAATAAAGTCAGGCTATGCTCACTGGGTTGAAGTGTTTGACTAAAAACAATCACATTTCTCCAAAACACGAAGGGCTATAATACCAATAGAAATGAATAGCAAATGGACTGGTAAAGAGGTCTGAGAATATGTGAAAATACTGTCCCGGTTGTGAACGCTCCTGTCAACGGACAGGACATCGGACAGCTCTATATTTGTTCCTTTTAAGATCGACTTTCCTCGAGTTTCACCCTAAATCTTCGGGCTCCCCATGGAGTTTCAGGCTACAGCTTAACCTTCCCAAAAAGGTTATTTTCCCTGTTGGAAATGGGAAAGCTTCGGAGCGGAGTTATACATAGAAGAGGTTTAAATGTGGACACAGATTTAACGTCAAACTCACTTATACAGCGTTTAGGGGTTTGTTACTCGGGTTAGTTTTAGCACACTTGTTGCCAAGCAGTCGTCATAATATAGCTTTTGATTATGACGTGAGCTTTCAGTGTGTGTGTGTGTGTTTTGAATATCGAACTTCTTTTTGAAAGAACAGACCCGGATGATGACATTACGATGTGTTTACAGACGTCATGTTTTTTTGTTAGTTGTGTTAAATATTTATTTTGAAAAATATATAGTTAATTGTTGTGTTTTTAATTATTCAAGTGTATTTTTTTTTTAAATCCGAAATGTGTGTTTTGTTATTACATATATGTATTTCTAAAATATTGTTTAAAAAAATATACAAATAAATGTAAGAATATTGTTATATTTTAATGGTATTATTATTATTATTAAGAGTAAAAGCACTGTAGGTCATTTGTTCCGTTAATTCTAAATTAAATTGACAATGACGTGTCCTGTTTTCCTGGTTATCAAAAGGGTTACACACTATAATCATTTTTTTTTAAAGGACACAAATATAAAAATACTATCACATAATTCTAATTTACATCATTGAAATGTCGATTATTGTTAGCATTTCCTATCAATGAAATGCCTGATTTAATATACACACGATTAATTGTAAAGGTAGGCCTGGATTACAGGACCGGTTGTCTTCCATCCGTAGTATGCTTCTGATTATTGTCCCGATGGGTTCCATTGTTGTCGCTGTTGCGTTATTGTTTTTATATGGCTCTAAAATATGACCACTTCTGTCAGCTGTCGCACCGCTGTAGAATGGGGCTCAATTCACTGCACCAATCGAAAGCGGTTGCTTTTTTAGGCTATGCATTTCAGCTGCACCTGTGATAACATCTGCAAATCTGTGCAGGCCTACGCGACCAATACACTTTCGATTTGAAAATAGGAGGTAGGCCTATCATTTTGACCGAGTTACAACAGTACTTCCGGGTCAAAAGTCAGGCCCTATCTCTTATTATTCAACGATCACGTTGTTATGAACATATTTTAACAATGAGAGACAGAGAGAGAGCGAGTCAGAGAGAGAGAGAGAGACAGAGAGAGAGACAGAGAGAGAGAGAGAGAGAGAGCGAGTCAGAGAGAGACAGAGACAGAGAGAGAGAGAGAGACAGAGAGAGAGACAGAGAGACAGAGAGAGAGAGAGAGAGAGAGAGAGAGAGACAGAGAGAGAGAGAGCGAGTCAGAGAGAGACAGAGAGACAGAGAGAGAGAGAGACAGAGAGAGAGAGAGAGAGAGAGAGAGAGAGAGAGCGAGTCAGAGAGAGACAGAGAGACAGAGAGAGAGCGAGAGAGAGACAGAGAGAGAGAGAGAGAGAGACAGACAGAGAGAGATAACACTATATTTCCTCACGCTTGTTTTTACCGGAGCACTTGAACGTGGAAACAAAAAAATATGTTTTCTAGAAAATTACAAAATCTTTGGAGGCTTTACGCATTTCGTTTCCAAGAGTTGACACGTTATTCATTATTATTTGCGTCTACACTTGATCAAATATGTTGTCTCTTTACTGATTGGTGGAAAGACATTCAACCATTGTCTTGATCTGGAACAATATGAAAATAGACGATTAAGAAAATCAAGATTATATCAGGCCGACATACTACAACTGAATACCAGTAGGCGATAGGCGACTAGTAAAACGTAACAATTATATAGTAGTGTAATAGCAATATCCTAATAATAATAATTATAACAATAATAATAACAATAATTATAATAATACATGTTTTCCAAACAAATGTATTTAATTTTGCATGAAAA
Source organism: Oncorhynchus gorbuscha (assembly GCF_021184085.1). NCBI lineage: Eukaryota > Metazoa > Chordata > Actinopteri > Salmoniformes > Salmonidae > Oncorhynchus > Oncorhynchus gorbuscha. The sequence goes on from NW_025746171.1 coordinate 93,165, forward strand.
ATGTGTTGGGAACCGTCATTGTAAATAAGAATTTGTTCTTAACGGACTTGCCTAGTTAAATAAAGGTTAAATAAATAAAATCAATTTTTAAAATTAACCTTGTCGGGTAATTGTGCGTGTCCTCGTGCCACTGTGGGCCCACTTTGCAGCTTCTTAAATGTATAATAGCGATCAGAGGCCATGGTGGAGATAAAGATATCATATATGACGTGTTGCCCTGCTGCTAATGCTGCTAATGCTGCTAATGGAACGGCTTAATGAGCCTCTGTCAGCTGTCATATAGATAGGATCATATTATAATTAGAATACACTCTATTACTAATCACACCATGACAGTAACACCAACAATAATACTGTAATAATACTACTGTAATACTACTACTATAGTATTACTACTACTGTAATACTACTGTAATACTACTACTAGTATTACTACTACTGTAGTAATACTACTGTAGTAATACTACTGTAATAATACTACTGTAATAATACTACTGTAATAATACTACTGTAATAATACTACTGTAATAATACTACTGTAGTAATACTACTCCTGTAATAATACTACTGTAATACTACTACTATAGTATTACTACTACTGTAATAATACTACTGTAATAATACTACTGTAATAATACTACTGTAATAATACTACTGTAATACTACTACTATAGTAATACTACTCCTGTAATAATACTACTGTAATACTACTACTATAGTAATAATACTACTGTAATAATACTACTGTAATAATACTACTGTAATACTACTACTATAGTATTACTACTACTGTAATAATACTACTGTAGTAATACTACTGTAATACTACTACTATAGTATTACTACTACTGTAACAATACTACTGTAATAATATTACTGTAGTAATACTACTGTAATAATACTAACACCATGGTAGTAACACCAATAATAATACTACTGTAGTAATACTCAGAGTCATTCTCAAATAGGTCTACATGTTGCTTAGGCCAAGATAGTTGTATTTATGCAATGTTATTTTCTTCACTATAAGTTACTAAAATACATTACTAGGAGTTTATAGATGGAGCGCGTGTAGTCACTACAATACATTACTAGGAGTTTATAGATGGAGCGCGTGTAGTCACTACAATACATTACTAGGAGTTTATAGATGGAGCGCGTGTAGTCACTACAATACATTACTAGGAGTTTATAGATGGAGCGCGTGTAGTCACTACAATACATTACTAGGAGTTTATAGATGGAGCGTGTGTAGTCACTACAATACATTACTAGGAGTTTATAGATGGAGCGCGTGTAGTTACTACAATACATTACTAGGAGTTTATAGATGGAGCGCGTGTAGTCACTACAATACATTACTAGGAGTTTATAGATGGAGCGCGTGTAGTTACTACAATACATTACTAGGAGTTTATAGATGGAGCGCGTGTAGTTACTACAATACATTACTAGGAGTTTATAGATGGAGCGCGTGTAGTTACTACAATACATTACTAGGAGTTTATAGATGGAGCGTGTGTAGTTTATAGATGGAGCGCGTGTAGTTACTACAATACATTACTAGGAGTTTATAGATGGAGCGCGTGTAGTCACTACAATACATTACTAGGAGTTTATAGATGGAGCGCGTGTAGTTACTACAATACATTACTAGGAGTTTATAGATGGAGCGCGTGTAGTCACTACAATACATTACTAGGAGTTTATAGATGGAGCGCGTGTAGTCACTACAATACATTACTAGGAGTTTATAGATGGAGCGCGTGTAGTCACTACAATACATTACTAGGAGTTTATAGATGGAGCGCGTGTAGTTACTACAATACATTACTAGGAGTTTATAGATGGAGCGCGTGTAGTTACTACAATACATTACTAGGAGTTTATAGATGGAGCGCGTGTAGTTTATAGATGGAGCGCGTGACTCTCTTTATTTGTTTTATAGCGTATCGTTTATTCGCCCGTTAGTCAGCGCTGGGTTGTGCACCAGCTCCGTGTTTTTGATTCTACTATAAAGCTACATCATCCCTCCTTTATTTCCCACCAGAAAGCGTGTTAAAATAACAAGTTGTCAGCCTTTTGTACACAATGAAGTATGTTTTTGTGTTAAAGACGATAGGTGGTGGATCTAACCTCTCTTTTCATTCCACCACTTCGTGACTAATACGTTTCCCTTTTTACGCAGCAAAGAACAAAATAAAACAAAATTCTTTTTTTTTTTACCAATGGGGAATATTTAACTTGCTTTATTTCTAAAATACAATTTAACATACTTTAAACATTTAGGGTTGTTGTTTTTTTAAAACAACGTTTTAATTCAAGAACAACAAAAACATCAAAATAGAAAAAAATACATGATTTACATGGGCTCCAAAAGTCTTGATATTTACAGGTAGAAAAGGCAGGAAAGCGGCCTGTCTCTACAGGTAGAAGAAGAAGGAGGGCCTGTCTCTACAGGTAGAAGAGGCAGGAGGAGCGGTCTGTCTCTACAGGTAGAAGAGGCAGGAAGAGCGGTCTGTCTCTACAGGTAGAAGAGGCAGGAGGAGCGGTCTGTCTCTACAGGTAGAAGAGGCAGGAGGAGCGGTCTGTCTCTACAGGTAGAAGAGGCAGGAAGAGCGGTCTGTCTCTACAGGTAGAAGAGGCAGGAGGAGCGGTCTGTCTCTACAGGTAGAAGAGGCAGGAAGAGCGGTCTGTCTCTACAGGTAGAAGAGGCAGGAGGAGCGGTCTGTCTCTACAGGTAGAAGAGGCAGGAGGAGCGGTCTGTCTCTACAGGTAGAAGAGGCAGGAGGAGCGGTCTGTCTCTACAGGTAGAAGAGGCAGGAGCAGCGGTCTGTCTCTGTCTGGGCTCCTTGGCTTTCACTTGACGCGCTGTACTGCTCATCACTCCGTTGTAACATTGCTTGTCCACGGTTCAGTTTGTTATATTCTTTCAATGGAAGAAAATGAAAACGTTCGTCGATGTTGTTGTCTCCTCTGTTAATAACGTCCGTTTTGTTTTGTCTGTTTGTTTGTTTTGTTTTTGGCTGTTCATCAGCCTTCTCGGATTGGCTAGTAGTCCTGATGAGGAGTGTGCGTCAAACTGTGCCGTCGCAAGTCACAGTTGCGCCGAAACACCTTTCCGCAGCGGTCACAGCTGTAGGGCTTGATGTCTGTATGGGTGAGAAGGTGAGTTTTCAGGTTACTTCTTTGATTAAAGGTTCTTCCGCATGTGGGGCATTTGTGTGGAGATTCCTGTTTAGATTTAAAGCAAGCAAAGGATTATTCCCTTTCGTTTATTTAGCTAAATATATGTATTGTATTATAATATGAATCTTCAATCAGTTATTGACATTGCGCTGAAAGTAAGCTGTGCCCTGACAAAATGAACGGCTAGCCTATATTTCTTTAAACTGCGTATCATAATCATTCAGTTATTGCCATACATAATATAGTCGAGACACAATCACTATCCATACAGGCAATCCAAATAAGTATATATATTTTTTAGTTTTTTTTAGAAAAGATGATCAGTAGCGTCTGCAGTAAGACATGACGCGTGTAATAACATGAGTACACAGATATGTGAGCTCGTGCCTCATATAGTTTGCTGAATCACATACATGGTGATTGGTATCAACTTGTGTTAAATAAATGTGGTTTTACGATGGCAGGTGATATAGGTTTGGATGGAAGACTCACCTGCATATGTAATGTTTTATGAACGGCTAAAGTTCGAGACTGACAAAATCCTTTCCCACATTCTTGACATTTGAAGGGCTTTTCCTTGGAGTGGATGTATCTGGAAATGAGAAGACAAGAGGAGACGCGGTTTAAAACGGAACACCTTTCATATATAACTGCATTTCTTCTTTGTGGCCTTTTCCAAGGCGGTTGAGTCATGCTGAGAAGTGCCTGCTGCCAGTAGTGCGACTTGATCTGTGTTCTGGTGCGTAAAAGGGCTTTAGCGCCCTCTCGGAATATGGACTAGTCGTACTCTACACAGTGCACGCAACATAGTTATTACAAAAAATACCTACATATGGAAAAAACACGTCTTCAGTGCGTTACAATGTTGGAATTGTGAACAAAGTCAAATGAATATGGATAAAACGCGAATATGGATAAAACGCATAACATGACATGACGCTATTCCGTACACACCACTACTATTTTTTTCCCCTTTCAAAGAAAACAACAGCGATTATCATCCCAGAGCATTCAGAGCACTGCTTTATTTACCTGTGGTCTCTCAGGTGGTCTTGTCTTCGGAAGGCCTTGTGGCAGATGTCACAGGTATAAGGCCGCTCGTCTGTGTGAGTCCTCTCGTGGATCAGAAGATTGTATGACTTGGTGAAATGCCGGCCACAGAACTTGCAAATAAATTCCTTTTTCGTTTTTGACGGAAGTCTTCCCCCGGGTGGGTTTTCTATCAGGCGACAGTTTGTTGAACTCAGATATCGCGCTTCCGAGCCCCGCTGTCAACTTTGAAAGATCCCCAGCCTTCGGCGGGTCCTCCTGGGTGGCAGCTATCGCCAGGTTGGCAAAGTCAAAGCGCGGTGGTCGGTCCTTGTGCAGCCCGGGGATAAAGTGAGTAATGCCCTGTTTGGGGTGGAAGAGGTGTGCGGCGAACGGTAGCCCCGTGAAGGTAAACCGGGGATCCATTAAGCCCTGAGCGGCAGCCATCTCTGTGATAGTCGACCTCAGTCCCTGCATGTGCGGATAACCTAGTGTCCAGTGGTTCATGTGCATGGTCTGCACCGCGCTAAGGCCGTACAGTCCCTGGAGCTGGTCGACCGCGGCCGGGAAGGCGTTGACCGCCTGCAGGAAGGAGTAGTTGGTGAGCTGTAGAGACGGGTGGAGAGGGATCGGAGCGGGCAGGGCTTTGCTCCCCATCTCGGCGGCGAAAGGCTTCACGGTTAAGGCCTCGGCACAACTCTACCACGTTGAAGGTCCTGTTAAAGACACGAATAATACAAATGAATATGAGTTCATCATCAACCCACAATATGGCACAATAGAGATCTAGAAAATACTGCAAGTAAACAAGTAAAAACAAGCTATTTCTGTGTATTTTGCACAATGCTGCAAATAGTTTTCCATTCGAGCTTTTCCAACCGTTTGACCTTAGTCGACATGTAATTCATTTACAAGCGTCGTGGGCACGGCCTTAATAAGGGCTGATATTAGATTAGCGTCGTGAGAACGGCCTTAATAAGGGCTGATATTGAATTATCTCACATTCAGTGTTTAAATACTTCCCTTCCATTGTGGAAATCAAGGACAGGCACTAATTTGCTTCAAGATGTACGATTTGCACACCGTTTAAAGGCGAACCGATTCCTAAAGAATGTTGTTATAGAGACATGTTAAGAGCGTTCAAGTTATATCTTTTTGTGTGTGCGCACAAAGTGTAAAAAGACGTGGGTACTACAATTTGAATGTTTGGCTGGTGAAAATACATTTCGTTCATTTTTTTCTTTTCTAGAGCACATGGTTATTCCTTCTAATAACATAAATATATGTTATGCATCCAAAAAAAATGTTTAAAAAAAAAGTTGGAGACGTTTTGTTTTCGATGCGCTCGACTGTGCATGCTGTCACTCCTAATGAAATGTTCCACGATACATTAAAACAACTCATTGCTTTTAACGCTGCCATTACATTCGCCAATGCCGTGTGTAAACAACACACAGGGCCTAATTAAATGCATTATTACGTCAACGGACGTGGGAGTTTGTGATCTTGCCACACGTTGTCGGACGCGTTTATTCTCTTTAGGTGTGTTATAACAGAGAACAACATATACAAGGGATTTTGCTTATCTCCTAAAAATCAACTTTACCCACATTTTCTTTTTTATTGTAAAATCCATTTCTAGTCTATTGGAGTCATGTTTAAGGCCTTTGAGCGATGTTTATCTCTGAAAACAAAAAAGCGTATATGGGCCTACAAACTGGATTTAACTTTTTGTTGTAAATTACGTCCCAAAACCGATTATAGAATGTTGTTGTAATCTATAATCACCATTTTGCAACGTCGGAGAAATACTTTATTTGCGGCACATCCTTTGTAAATACTCGTGTACATCGGCTAGACGTGCTATATGGTGTGAGGTTATGAGAACTGTATGGTAATATTATGGAACTGTTAAATGACTGAGGGTTACATGCACCAAGTGGTGTAATGACACCAAGTTGTAAATTAAATGCTTTCCAAACCCACGAACAAGCTCACCGTGTCACTCTCTCCACGCACGATACTTGTTTAGACCGTGTGGTTTTTTTTTGAGGTGTAAATAAATAGTGTTCCTCTCAAAACAATTTAAAATGTTCACCTTCTTGCGTAAAATGCAAAAACTTTAGACTGTGTGTGAACATGAATTTAATATATTTCTAAATATATATTTTAGAGCGTCCCATTTACAGCTACCGTTTTGGGTGCAGTGTGGTTTTTGAGGTGTTGAAAGTGCTTTGAGTTTCACGTTTCTATAAGTTACTGTAGCGGCATACCACTGCGCATAAAAACCAGCGAGGACTGACAACCCTCGCTGAGCATTCGTCTGAAAAGTACGACAATAATCGAATTTTACCCAAATATAAGCTGTTTTCCCACGTTAGTTTAAACTTTAGTCAATGGAATGGTTGATTCTATATAATATGATTGATACGGGTTAAAGTCAGTCAGTAATGCTAGGTTATTAATTTACAGATGATTGACTTGTATAAAACAGGCTACTGTGTGTTAACCTATATAGCTGTACGTTCACACGTGGACAGAGAAAGGCCAGAGTTCGGTCCTTGTTTCTCAGGCTACTTTTATGTTCACAAGCACAGGACAACTCTTTACTGGCCAATGAGATGAAAGGGCATAAACAGATTGTCTTTAAAAGTCGTGGTGAGGTGGATATTTGTCAGAAATGGGCAGCTGCAACAAAACTTCCGGTCAACATGGATGTTGATAAGGATATTTTGTAGTTTTTACAATAACCTATAGACTTTACGGAATAGTTGAATGACAAGCCATATATGTTGTGTTGTATAGGCCTGGGTTGCCCAACTGGCGACCCTGGGATTTTATTTGGCCCACCAATCTATTTATTTATTAGAACTTTTTATTTTTTATTTTTTATTGTTTGACGTAAAATATATATAATTTTTTAAACAACAGCAAATCAGCTCCGAGTGATTTTAATTTTGGAAATGTGTTCCAAACTATTCCCACGCAGAATATAAATATATATGTGGTCTTATATAAACGTAAGCAAGGTTTGAAATGTTTGAAATTATTATGGTTCTTGCGTTTGTGGTTCTTGCGGTCAATTTGCAGTCTACAAATTGTTTGTAATTATGTGTTGGACCGCTGACCACCCCCTCAAGAGCAAATCGTCCCTCGGCTAAATCTAGTTGATGATCCCTGAGATAGGCTATTCTATATATTACTGTAGTCTCTGTATTTTGACACTTAGCTTTACTCTGTACTAATATGTATATTCTGACAGCATGGCCTCGTTTGAACTACCAATTAGTAGGCTACTCGGGATCTCATTGACATGAACTATCAATAAGTAGGCTACTCGGGATCTCATTGTCATGAACTATCAATTTGTAGGCTACTCGGGATCTCATTGACATGAAATATCACTGCCTGTTTGAACACAAGTGTAATGTAATCTATTAAAGAGCAACTATCATGGAAACATAATCTTACCCCCAATAAACAGACGCCAAAGGTCACTCCGCAGTTAGTTCTGCTGCGTTTCAATAATCCACAATGCCTTTTAATAAGAGTGGCGACAAAAACTCCACTTTAAAGTCAGCAAAAGTTTTCCAACTTCGTCCATGTAAGTCTCATCGCCATACCGTCGCAGAACCAGATCTGTTGCGACTCGTTATACTTTGCGCACAGTGGGGCAAATAAGTCCTCGGGAGGAGGGGGGAAAAAAAGAGACCCGTTCTCTGCTCTGTTTCTGCTCGGTTCGGAGTTGGGCTGTAAGTGGGCTTGAAGAGCACAAGTCCCTTCACTTTTCAGGACTCGGGGCACTCGGCGTGCTCAGCCCGCCCTCCGCCACGCCTTCTCGTACTGATCAACTCCAATGTTCTTCTCTGTTTATTAGTGTTTGGATAGCAACTAGGGACCGAGCACAGCTCACCGCAACCTGCGTCTGACACTTCACATACAGATAGTCTAATACCTTTTGTGTTGTTGTAAATGCTTACATTTTCTTGGGAAACACAGAAATAACACGAGTGACAAACATGATCCATTTTCAAACCAATGAACGTTTTTTTTTAAGGTGATTTAAAACGTGATTTAATATGAACAGTTTAGAAACCATGCGTATTGCGTAAATAGAGGGCACATGTATGAGCCACCACAATAAATCGTTTTATTTAATTGTGGTAAAGGTTATGTATTGGGAGCTGTAAAGCACGAACAAAACTCCCCCCCCCCCAAAAAAAAAACAGCGGCGGAGAACAGAAATTCCAAAGACAATCGTTACTCTGCTGTTTTCAATGTGTTTCAATGACTGTTGTTTTCTCTTCTCCTCCACATCTGTCCTATTAGCTCAGACTAGAACAGAATAACCCGCGAAACACAGCGACTTCTGAATAACACGTGAGAGTCAACATAAACAACTGTTACCCTCCAACACCTCCACCGCAAGCCTTTTACAGTCTTCTGTTAATGCCAAACAGTGGGTTATAGCGACCATTACATTCTATCAACACCGAATAGTGTCTTGTCTATTTAAATGATCACAATTTTTAGAAATATTATATGCGGGTCTATTTTACATTAAAGTCTAAGATCCTTTCCGATGGATTTTATTTTCTACAAAAAAAAAAACAAACCAAAAAAAACGACACTGTTAATAACATATAATTACCTGGACTATAGATAATAATTAGGCTACCATCTACTTCCAAAAAATTCTCTAACCTAAATGAGACAGGCCGAGTTGTATGTTTGCTCTCATTTAGTTTAGTTTTTAGAACTACATCGTGCTCTAATACACAGAAAGCTGACATTAATTAAACCACTGGAACGAGTCTAAGACGCGCGGCTCTCTGGCCACAAATAATGATTTTCACATTTCATGATAAGACAAATGTGTTTTGAATTAAGTCAGTATCGAACGTTCTGTCTTTGATATGTAGATCTATTTATCGAATAATTTCCACGTGATGTATCCTATCCGTTGATTTCTCTCTTTACACCTTACAAATGCCGTTGGTGCAGGTGGTCTAATCAGTCTTGAATATGAATTCCCAGTCATTTGATGATCATTCACTAATAGGTTGACGATCATTCACTAATAGGTTGAGGTTGACGATCATTCACTAATAGGTTGACGATCATTCACTAAATGAGGTTGATGATCATTCATAGGTTGATGATCATTCACTAATAGGTTGACGATCATTCACTAATAGGTTGACGATCATTCACTAATAGGTTGACGATCATTCACTAATAGGTTGACGATCATTCACTAATAGGTTGACGATCATCATTCGATCATTCACTAATAGGTTGACGATCATTCACTAATAGGTTGACGATCATTCACTAATAGGTTGACGATCATTCACTAATAGGTTGACGATCATTCACTAATAGGTTTGATCATTCACTAATAGGTTGACGATCATTCACTAATAGGTTGATGATCATTCACTAATAGGTTGATGATCATTCACTAATAGGTTGACGATCATTCACTAATAGGTTGACGATCATTCACTAATAGGTTGATGATCATTCACTAATAGGTTGATGATCATTCACTAATAGGTTGACGATCATTCACTAATAGGTTGATGAGAAAAAGTTTCAGTAAAATGGCAAAAAGTTAGACAATAAATGGCTTTGAGATATTCCGCAACATGCTAAATATAATACTACGACGATTATGTAGGTCGAATAGACATTAATACATCCAACAGGGTGAATGAATAGTGAAAGGCTAATCATTTCTCCTCAATGAATTTACAAAAAATGTTTTAGTTAAATTATGATATATTTTTGTATATTAATTGAACGAGGGGCTCATTGTATGTGTAACGTGTTGCTGCATCCCTCAATATGACTGTAGCTACAACAGGACAATGACGAGTACCACAGCAAACTTACAGCTGCAGCCTCAGAGCACGCAAATGGCGTCGAGCAGAATTACAGGTCTGCAGCGACGCCTATTGGTGCGTGACAGACACGACGGAGTAAATGAGTGACGTCGTTCACTGCTCATTGGCTCGGCCTTCTATTCAACGTTCCATTAATGTAATGGACTCAGGCCTCGGCGATCTATCTTCAGTAGACTAATGCGATTGTTATACAGTAAAAAAAACAACAACAGACGATCATTGTAAACAACATTTGTTGAAATTAGTGAATCTATAGGTTTATGCGAGGGAGGTAACAATTTTTTTTTACCCCGTTGAGAAAATCTAGCCTACATTTTTGAAATTCCAATTTCTATTTAAGTGTTGACGCTCCGACTACAATTAAGACTCTGAATATTTGTCTAAAACAACAGTCGTTTACCTGAAAAATCAATAAAGGAACAATAGGAAACAGATCACTGAGAGAGAGAGAGAGAGAGAGAGAGAGAGAGAGAGAGAGAGAGAGAGAGAGAGAGAGAGAGAGAGAGAGAGAGAGAGACAGACAGACAGACAGACAGACAGAGAGAGACAGAGAGAGAGAGACAGAGAGAGAGAGACAGAGAGAGAGAGAGAGAGGACCTGGATCATATAGACACTGCGGTGGACCCGCTTGTGTTCTGGCTTTAGACCCAGACACAACGAGACAAGCGCGTTGGGCAAACGGAACTAATGAACAACCAACCGCTTTGGGTTAATAATCAAACGGAGAGGATGGGTTCACAGGTCAACCCTGGTCTCCTTGACTGGATAGATCACAATTAAAAGAGAGATGGGCGATCTTTAGTCTCGTTGGGCATTTTGTAACCTATTTGGTTTTAGTAGGTGTAAGAGGGGCGGCAGGGTAGCCTAGTGGTTAGAGCATTGGACTAGTAACCGCAAGGTTGCGAGTTCAAACCCCCCGAGCTGACAAGGTACAAATCTTGCGTTCTGCCCCTGAACAGGCAGTTAACCCACTGTTCCCATACCGTCATTGAAAATAAGATTTTGTTCTTAACTGACTTGCCTGGTTAAATAAAGGTAAAATTAAAATTAAAAAGAGCTCAGGTGCCGTTTTTTTATTTTTGTCGTTGATATGCAGAATTTCATTAAAAAAAAATCCTGCTCCATTTATGCTGTAGTGACGTGCTTGCAAATGTGTGGTTTTCGTATTCAGTTTCATATCTCTGAATGTTACATTGTTTTCACTTTGAAAAAAAAGGCTAGTGGAAACGATACCACACTTTTTGATTATAGGCCTAACAAACGACAAACACTTTTAATAATAACATTTTTGAAAAAATGATTTGAGCAAATTGCGTAAGACTTGTCCTTTAGAAAGGACACATTTGTTTCTGATGAACAAAAAATAAAATAAAATACTGTGTGACAATTTATTATTACTAACAATCAATCACCAATTTTCAACTGATATCTGCCAATAATTGCTCTAGAATGATAATGCTGGGACGGCCTTAAACATAATGTATTATGCTTACTTTATATGTGAGGTATTTACTTAGGCCTTCATCTATTCACCTGCGATCCCAAACACCTGCCTTGCTGATGTTTCTTTAATGATAATGCTGGAAATAAATAATAAATACATCCTTCAAAAATACATTTTACCTTTTTTCTGCAGCTTGAAAACTCCACATCCACAGTAATGGCTGACAGACAGAGATGTCTATAGGGTCCCTGTGTCAGGGTTGGGCTGTTGGGCTCTCTCTCTCTCTCTCTCTCTCTCTCTCTCTCTCTCTCTCTCTCTCTCTCTCTCTCTCTCTCTCTCTCTCTCTCTCTCTCTCTCTCTCTCTCTCTCTCTCTCTTTCTCTCTCTCCCTCTCTCTGTGTCTGTAGCAGGTAGACAGGATGGTGGTAGGTTACTGTTGTGGTTTAGAAGCCCCCACATCTCCTCCACCTACTCTCTCTCTCTCTCATCCTGTCCCAGGCCCAGCCCAGGATAGTTGTTTTTCACAAAGAAGACCCCTATTTCTCTCTCTCCTCTTAAACTTGTCTTGATGTAAATGTAAAGTTAAGTGTCTTCAGGCCATAATTGTGTTTTTGGTTTTATATTTAACTAGGCAAGTCAGTAAAGAACTAATCCTTACTTACAATGACAGCCGACCCCGGCCAAACTCTCCACTAAACCGGACGCCACTGGGCCAATTGTGCACTGCTCTATGCGACTGTTGATCATGGCTGGTTGTGATACAGCCTGGGTTCGAACCAGGGTCTGTAGTGACGACTCTAGCACTGGAGATGGAGTTCCTTAGACCACTGCGCCACCCGGGAGGAGCCCGTTGTATGAATTACAATCCACTAGTCTCTCAACTATTTTAGAATAATACTAAACATTTCACTCAAACTAAAAAGTCTGCGAGTCATGAAAATCATCCCACTGGGCACATACGTCAATTTAACGTCTATTCCACATGTTGATTCAACATGATTTCACTGAAATGACATGGAAACAACGTTGTTTTAACCAATGTTTGCCCAATGGGATTTTATCATCATAGCATACAACACACAGTAGGTCAACCCGGTTCATTACTAGATGTGGACGTGTAGTTACTAAGCTAATACGGGATGATTAAATATGTAGTTAACGAAACAAGTCTATTGTAAAACCTACCACGTATTCTGACAGTTCACATCAACAGAGCAGAGTGTAGCTCTGCGATGTCACAGCGTGCGGCGGGCGGGTACACCGGAATGCACCAGTACCGAGAAATCATCACTTAGTCAACCAACCAGGGAACAGAGAAAATTCACATTAGACTGCGCTCTCCGCCGGTCCCCTTGAAGTCACGTGGTTATCTACCGGGAGATCATCATGCCAGCTGGAGAACTGAACAGGAAACTCGATTAGAGTTCTAGCGTTTAGAAAACGGTCGTTCTATTGCTACGCGCGTCTATTGGAGCGACATAATCGTGGATCCCTCAGCGACGTGGCTGTGCTCTGCAGCACCAGCCTACACAGCGCTCTGAACGTGCTCTCGTAGAATATTGCTCAAAATAGGATTATAGACGCAGATAATCAAATTATATTGGTAACAGTAGGCCTATCTGTTCATTTGGTTTTGCATGTGATTTACACCGAGTATTCAAAATATTAGAAACACCTTCCTAAATGATTGAACGCCTTCCTCCTCCTAGGGATCAGGATTGTCTCCTGTTGGTTACATTGTAACACACGGTGGAGGAAACAACTCTATTCCTCCTACTACTGTACACTGTATTCCCCTGTACCCACACACTCTTAGAAAGAGAAAAGGTTCTGGATAGAGCCAAAAGGGGCTCTATCGCTTGTTTCATATTTGTTACCCCTAAAAGTTATATGTTCTTTGATCAGAACCCTAGGGGTTCTTTTTCCCTGAACCAAAATTGGTTCCATATAGAACCCATGAGTTCCATACAGAGTTCTATATGGAACCAATTTCGGTTCTAGAACCTTAAGAGGTGCCATACATGTATATGAAGCAAGCATAGAACCCCTTTTGGTGGAGGTAGTGGGCTGAATGTAACCCCCCCCCCCATGGGAGAAGTGGGGGTAGTGGGCTGAATGTAAACCCCCCATGGGAGAAGTGGGGTACTGGGCTAAATGTAAGCCCCCCATGAGAGAAGTGGTGTAGTGGGCTGAATGTAAACCCCCCCATGGGAGAAGTGGAGTAGTGGGCTGAATGTAAACCCCCCCATGGGAGAAGTGGGGGTAGTGGGCTGAATGTAAACCCCCCATGGGAGAAGTGGGGTAGTGGGCTGAATGTACCCCCCCCATGAGAGAAGTGGGGTAGTGGGCTGAATGTACCCCCCCATGGGAGAAGTGGGTGTAGTGGGCTGAATGTAACCCCCCCCCCCCCATGGGATAAGTGGGGTAGTGGGCTGAATGTAACCCCCCCCCCCATGGGATAAGTGGGGTAGTGGGCTGAATGTAACCCACCCCCATGGGAGAAGTGGGGGTAGTGGGCTGAATGTAACCCCCTGGGAGAAGTGGGGTAGTGGGCTGAATGTAACCCCCCCATGGGAGAAGTGGGGGTAGTGGGCTGAATGTAACCCCCCCCCCCCCATGGGATAAGTGGGGTAGTGGGCTGAATGTAACCCACCCCCATGGGAGAAGTGGGGGTAGTGGGCTGAATGTAAACCCCCCCATGGGAGAAGTGGGGTAGCGGGCTGAATGTAACCCCCCCATGGGAGAAGTGGGGTAGTGGGCTGAATGTAACCCCCCCCATGGGAGAAGTGGGGTAGTGGGCTGAATGTAAACCCCCCCCATGGGAGAAGTGGGGTAGTGGGCTGAATGTAACCCCCCCATGGGAGAAGTGGGGTAGTGGGCTGAATGTAACCCCCCCCCCCATGGGAGAAGTGGGGGTAGTGGGCTGAATGTAACCCCCCCATGGGAGAAGTGGGTGTAGTGGGCTGAATGTAACCCCCTGGGAGAAGTGGGGTAGTGGGCTGAATGTAACCCCCCCATGGGAGAAGTGGGGTAGTGGGCTGAATGTAACCCCCCCATGGGAGAAGTGGGGTAGTGGGCTGAATGTAACCCCCCCATGGGAGAAGTGGGGTACTGGGCTGAGCATTCCTTACTAGGGGAGCAGCTGTTTGCTTATCTCCTAAAGTGGCCACTACAAACCACTCTGTGAATTGTGATTCAACTCCAGACCGATAACATTCAGTCATTCATACAGAGATGCCGATGATATGGTCTTCAGGCCACAGACACACAGAGAAACTCAGTTCCTAGATGAGGAGGAATGTTGCTTCACAGTGTGACTAAACATGACTAGGCTATATATATCCCCAATATCCCCTACAGACATGGATTGTAGACTACTCAGGGCTCTAAAATGCGACTTGGAGGTTTATTTTTGGAGCACCGTACGCAAAAAAAAAAAAAACTGCGACCCATATTTCACCGCAACACTTCTTCTCTACACTGGTCAAACAAGACCGGCTGAAGTCCCGCCCCTGTCACTCAACGGGCAGGCAGCACACAGACACTTCCTCTTCCTCTCAGCATGTACTCAACAGATTCTTCCACAACAGTGATACTGCTTTCCAAGTTGCTTCTAAGTATAAATCCACATGTTTTCTCTATTTATAATATTAGTTTGTGTAACTTGCTTTTTTGTTTTTGTGTGCAAAACGTGAGTTTGTTCGTCTAAGGAAGCTGCCATTATGCCTTAAGCTAATCGCTAACTAGCTAACGTTAGCTGGCAAGCGAAATGCCCTTTAGCTAAATGAACTAGCTAGGTTTCCCAAACTCAGTACTCGGAGACACCAAGGGGTGTACTTTTTTTTTTTTTTGTCCTAGCACTACAAATATCTGATTTAAATAATAAACTGAATCAGCTGTGTAGTGTTCAGGTCCAAAAAAACAAATTGGGATCCAGAGGAGTGAGTTTGGGAAACACCGAGCTCGGTCAAAGCAGGCGTCAGCCCTGATACAGGTTGCTACCAGTTGTCGTGTGTGTAACGGCATGTTCTGAATCAGATAAGCCTATTATACAATATTTGTCGAAATGTAACAGTATGCATATATTAAAACGCTATTAGGGTCTCAAAATAAACACTGATCAGCACTTTCGGTTTCCTACCTTGTCATGTGTAACAACATCAACCATAGAATTTGAATAATAATTTTACACAACATGACTACAAAAGTATGTGGACACCAGCTTGTCGAACATCTCATTCCAAAATCATGGGTATTAATATGAAGTTGGTTTCCCCCCTTTGCTGCTATAACAGCCTCCACTCTTCTGGGAAGGCTTTCCACTAGATGTTGGAACATTGCTGCTATAACAGCCTCCACTCTTCTGGGAAGGCTTTCCACTAGATGTTGGAACATTGCTGCTATAACAGCCTCCACTCTTCTGGGAAGGCTTTCCACTAGATGTAGGAACATTGCTGCTATAACAGCCTCCACTCTTCTGGGAAGGCTTTCCACTAGATGTAGGAACATTGCTGCTATAACAGCCTCCACTCTTCTGGGAAGGCTTTCCACTAGATGTTAGAACATTGCTGCTATAACAGCCTCCACTCTTCTGGGAAGGCTTTCTACTAGATGTTGGGACATTGCTGCTATAACAGCCTCCACTCTTCTGGGAAGGCTTTCCACTAGATGATGGAACATTGCTGCTATGACAGCCTCCACTCTTCTGGGAAGGCTTTCACTAGATGTTGGGACATTGCTGCTATAACAGCCTCCACTCTTCTGGGAAGGCTTTCCACTAGATGTTGGAACATTGCTGCTATAACAGCCTCCACTCTTCTGGGAAGGCTTTCTACTAGATGTTGGAACATTGCTGCTATAACAGCCTCCACTCTTCTGGGAAGGCTTTCCACTAGATGATGGAACATTGCTGCTATAACAGCCTCCACTCTTCTGGGAAGGCTTTCCACTAGATGTTGGAACATTGCTGCTATAACAGCCTCCACTCTTCTGGGAAGGCTTTCACTAGATGTTGGAACATTGCTGCTATAACAGACTCTTCTGGTAAGGCTTTCCACTAGATGATGGAACATTGCTGCTATAACAGACTCCACTCTTCTGGGAAGGCTTTCCACTAGATGTTGGAACATTGCTGCTATAACAGCCTCCACTCTTCTGGGAAGACTTTCCAATAGATGTTGGAATATTGCTGCTATAACAGCCTCCACTCTTCTGGGAAGGCTTTCCACTAGATGTTGGAACATTGCTGCTATAACAGCCTCCACTCTTCTGGGAAGGCTTTCCACTAGATGTTGGAACATTGCTGCTATAACAGCCTCCACTCTTCTGGGAAGGCTTTCCACTAGATGTAGGAACATTGCTGCTATAACAGCCTCCACTCTTCTGGGAAGGCTTTCCACTAGATGTTGGAACATTGCTGCTATAACAGCCTCCACTCTTCTGGGAAGGCTTTCCACTAGATGTTGGAACATTGCTGCTATAACAGCCTCCACTCTTCTGGGAAGGCTTTCCACTAGATGTAGGAACATTGCTGCTATAACAGCCTCCACTCTTCTGGGAAGGCTTTCCACTAGATGTAGGAACATTGCTGCTATAACAGCCTCCACTCTTCTGGGAAGGCTTTCCACTAGATGTTAGAACATTGCTGCTATAACAGCCTCCACTCTTCTGGGAAGGCTTTCTACTAGATGTTGGGACATTGCTGCTATAACAGCCTCCACTCTTCTGGGAAGGCTTTCCACTAGATGATGGAACATTGCTGCTATGACAGCCTCCACTCTTCTGGGAAGGCTTTCTACTAGATGTTGGGACATTGCTGCTATAACAGCCTCCACTCTTCTGGGAAGGCTTTCCACTAGATGTTGGAACATTGCTGCTATAACAGCCTCCACTCTTCTGGGAAGGCTTTCTACTAGATGTTGGAACATTGCTGCTATAACAGCCTCCACTCTTCTGGGAAGGCTTTCCACTAGATGATGGAACATTGCTGCTATAACAGCCTCCACTCTTCTGGGAAGGCTTTCCACTAGATGTTGGAACATTGCTGCTATAACAGCCTCCACTCTTCTGGGAAGGCTTTCCACTAGATGTTGGAACATTGCTGCTATAACAGCCTCCACTCTTCTGGTAAGGCTTTCCACTAGATGATGGAACATTGCTGCTATAACAGACTCCACTCTTCTGGGAAGGCTTTCCACTAGATGTTGGAACATTGCTGCTATAACAGCCTCCACTCTTCTGGGAAGACTTTCCAATAGATGTTGGAATATTGCTGCTATAACAGCCTCCACTCTTCTGGGAAGGCTTTCCACTAGATGTTGGAACATTGCTGCTATAACAGCCTCCACTCTTCTGGGAAGGCTTTCCACTAGATGTTGGAACATTGCTGCTATAACAGCCTCCACTCTTCTGGGAAGGCTTTCCACTAGATGTAGGAACATTGCTGCTATAACAGCCTCCACTCTTCTGGGAAGGCTTTCCACTAGATGTAGGAACATTGTTGCTATAACAGACTCCACTCTTCTGGGAAGGCTTCCCACTAGATGTTGCAACATTGCTGCGGGGACTTACTTTCATTCAGCCACAAGAGCATTAGTGAGGTCGGTATTGATGTTGGGTGATTTGTCCTAGCTTGCAGTCGGCATTCCAATTAATCTGAAAGGTGATCATTGGGGTTGAGGTCAGGGCTCTGTGCAGGCCAGTCAAGTTCTTTCACACCGATCTCAACAAACCATTTCTGTATGGACCTCGCTTTGTCCACAGGGGTATTATCATGCTGAAACAGGAAAGGGCCTTCCCCTAACTGTTGCCACAAAGTTGGAAGCACAGAATCGTCTAGAATGTCATTGTATGCTGTAGCGTTAAGATTTCCCTTCACTGGAACTAAGGGGCCCGAACCATGAAAAACAGCCCCAGACCATTATTCCTCATCCACCAAACTTTACAGTTGGCCCTATGCATTGGGGCAGTTAGTGTTCTCCTGGCATCTGCCAAACCCAGATTCGTCCGTCTGACTGCCAGATGGTGAAGAGTGGTGTATGACTCCAGAGAACACGTTTCCACTGCTCCAGAGTCCAATGGCGGCGAGCTTTACACCACTCCAGACGACGCTTGGCATTGCGCATGGTGATCTTAGGCTTGTGTGATGCTGCACGGCCATGGAAACCCATTTCATGAAGTTCCCAACGAATAGTTATTGTGCTGACGCTGCTTCCAGAGGCAGTTTGGAACTCGGTAGTGGAGGGTTGCAACCGAGGACAGACGTTTCAACACACTGTGGTCCCGTTCTGTGAGCTTGTGTGGTCTACCACTTCGTGGCTGAGCCGTTGTTTCTCCTAGACGTTTCCACCTCACAATAACAGCACTTACAGTTGACCCGGGGCAGCTCTAGCAGGGCAGAAATTTGACAAACTGACTTGTTGGAAAGGTGGCATCCTATGACGGTGCCACATTGAAAGTCACTGAGCTCTTCAGTAAGGCCGTTCTACTGGCATTGTTTGTCTATGGAGATTGCATGGCGGTGTGCTCGATTTTTACACCTGTCAGCAACAAGTGTGGCAGAAACAGCAGAATCCACTCATTTTAGAATAATGTGAAGACATCAAAAATATGAAATTACACATATGGAATCATGTAGGAACCAAAACAGTGTAGTAGGAGAAGTGATAGTGGTGGTGGTAGTAGTAGTGGTGGTGGTAGTAGTGGTGGTAGTAGTTGAGTAGTAGTAGTGGTGGTGGTAGTAGTGGTGGTGGTAGTAGTGGTAGTTGAGTAGTAGTGGTAGGTGAGTAGTAGTGGTGGTAGTAGTAGTGGTAGTGGTGGTGGTAGTGGTGTAGTAGTAGTGGTAGTGGTAGTAGTAGTGGTGGTGGTAGTGGTGGTGGTGGTAGTAGTGGTGGTAGTAGTAGTGGTAGTAGTGGTGGTGGTAGGTGGTGGTAGTAGTGGTAGTGGTGGTGGTAGTAGTGGTGGTAGTAGTGTAGTAGTAGTGGTGGTGGTAGTAGTGGTGGTGGTAGTAGTGGTAGGTGGTAGTGGTGGTGGTAGTAGTGGTGGTGTAGTAGTGGTGGTGGTAGTAGTGGTGGTGGTAGTAGTGGTGGTAGTAGTGGTAGTGGTGTAGTAGTGGTGGTGGTAGTGGTAGTAGTGGTGGTGGTAGTAGTGGTGGTGGTAGGTGGTAGTAGTGGTAGTGGTGGTGGTAGTAGTGGTAGGTGGTAGTAGTGGTGGGTGTGGTAGTAGTAGTAGTGGTAGGTGAGTAGTAGTAGTGGTGGTAGTAGTAGTGGTAGGTGAGTAGTAGTGGTAGGTGAGTAGTAGTAGTGGTAGTGGTGGTGGTAGTAGTGGTAGGTGAGTAGTAGTGGTAGGTGAGTAGTGGTAGTGGTGGTGGTAGTGGTGGTAGTAGTGGTAGGTGAGTAGTAGTGGTAGGTGAGTAGTAGTGGTGGTGAGGTAGTAGTGGTAGTGGTGGTAGTAGTGGTGGTGGTAGTAGTGGTAGGTGAGTAGTAGTGGTAGGTGAGTAGTAGTAGTGGTAGTAGTGGTGGTAGTAGTAGTGGTAGTGGTAGTGGTGGGTGAGTAGTAGTGGTAGGTGAGTATTAGTGGTGGGTGAGTAGTAGTGGTAGGTGAGTAGTAGTAGTGGTGATAGGTGAGTAGTAGTAGTAGTAGTGGTAGGTGAGTAGTAGTGGTAGGTGAGTATTAGTGGTGGTGGTAGGTGAGTAGTAGTAGTAGTAGTGGTAGGTGAGTAGTAGTGGTGGGTGAGTAGTAGTAGTAGTAGTAGTAGTGGTGGTGGTAGTAGTGGTAGGTGAATAGTAGTAGTCGTGGTGGTAGGTGAGTAGTAGTAGTAGTGGTGGTAGGTGTAGTAGTAGTAGTAGTGGTAGTAGTAGTAGTGGTAGTAGTAGTAGTGGTAGTAGTAGTAGTAGAGGTAGGTGAGTAGTAGTGGTAGGTGAGTAGTAGTAGTAGTGGTGGTAGGTGAGTAGTAGTAGTAGTAGGAGTAGTGGTAGTTGAGTAGTAGGAGTAGTAGTTGAGTAGCAGTAGTAGTGGTAGTTGAGTAGTAGCAGTAGTAGTAGTAGTAGCAACAGTGGTATAGTAGTAGTAGCAGTAGTAGTAGTAGTAGTAGTAGTAGCAACAGTGGTATAGTAGTAGTAGTAGTAGCAGTAGTAGGAGCCGTGAGAGTAGTATGAGGTGATTAGGTAACAGTAGTACTAGTAGTAAGAGGTGATTAGGTAACAGTAGTAGTAGTAGTATGAGGTGATTAGGTAACAGTAGTAGTAGTAGTATGAGGTGATTAGGTAACAGTAGTAGTAGTAGTATGAGGTGATTAGGTAACAGTAGTAGTAGTAGTATGAGGTGATTAGGTAACAGTAGTAGTAGTAGTATGAGGTGATTAGGTAACAGTAGTACTAGTAGTATGAGGTGATTAGGTAACAGTAGTACTAGTAGTATGAGGTGATTAGGTAACAGTAGTAGTAGTAGGGTAACAGTAGTAGTAGTAGTATGAGGTGATTAGGTAACAGTAGTAGTAGTAGTATGAGGTGATTAGGTAACAGTAGTAGTAGTAGTATGAGGTGATTAGGTAACAGTAGTAGTAGTAGTATGAGGTGATTAGGTAACAGTAGTAGTAGTAGTATGAGGTGATTAGGTAACAGTAGTAGTAGTAGTATGAGGTGATTAGGTAACAGTAGTAGTAGTAGTATGAGGTGATTAGGTAACAGTAGTAGTAGTAGTATGAGGTGATTAGGTAACAGTAGTAGTAGTATGAGGTGTTTAGGTAACAGTAGTAGTAGTAGTATGAGGTGATTAGGTAACAGTAGTAGTAGTAGTATGAGGTGATTAGGTAACAGTAGTAGTAGTAGGAGATTAGTAGCAGTAGTAGTAGTATGAGGTGATTAGGTAACAGTAGTAGTAGTAGTATGAGGTGATTAGGTAACAGTAGTAGTAGTAGGAGTTAGGTAACAGTAGTATGAGGTGATTAGGTAACAGTAGTAGTAGTAGTAAGAGGTGATTAGGTAACAGTAGTAGTAGTAGTATGAGGTGATTAGGTAACAGTAGTACTAGTAGTATGAGGTGATTAGGTAACAGTAGTACTAGTAGTAAGAGGTGATTAGGTAACAGTAGTACTAGTAGTATGAGGTGATTAGGTAACAGTAGTACTAGTAGTAAGAGGTGATTAGGTAACAGTAGTAGTAGTAGTATGAGGTGATTAGGTAACAGTAGTAGTAGTAGTATGAGGTGATTAGGTAACAGTAGTAGTAGTAGTATGAGGTGATTAGGTAACAGTAGTAGTAGTAGTATGAGGTGATTAGGTAACAGTAGTAGTATGAGGTGATTAGGTAACAGTAGTAGTATGAGGTGATTAGGTAACAGTAGTAGTAGTAGTATGAGGTGATTAGGTAACAGTAGTAGTAGTAGTATGAGGTGATTAGGTAACAGTAGTAGTAGTAGTATGAGGTGATTAGGTAACAGTAGTAGTAGTAGTATGAGGTGATTAGGTAACAGTAGTAGTAGTAGTAGTATGAGGTGATTAGGTAACAGTAGTAGTAGTAGTATGAGGTGATTAGGTAACAGTAGTAGTAGTAGTATGAGGTGATTAGGTAACAGTAGTAGTAGTAGTATGAGGTGATTAGGTAACAGTAGTAGTAGTAGTATGAGGTGATTAGGTAACAGTAGTAGTAGTAGTAAGAGGTGATTAGGTAACAGTAGTAGTAGTAGTATGAGGTGATTAGGTAACAGTAGTAGTAGTAGTATGAGGTGATTAGGTAACAGTAGTAGTAGTAGTATGAGGTGATTAGGTAACAGTAGTAGTAGTAGTATGAGGTGATTAGGTAACAGTAGTAGTATAGTAGTAGTAGTAGTATGAGGTGATTAGGTAACAGTAGTAGTAGTAGTATGAGGTGATTAGGTAACAGTAGTAGTAGTAGTATGAGGTGATTAGGTAACAGTAGTAGTAGTAGTATGAGGTGATTAGGTAACAGTAGTAGTAGTAGTATGAGGTGATTAGGTAACAGTAGTAGTAGTAGTATGAGGTGATTAGGTAACAGTAGTAGTAGTAGTATGAGGTGATTAGGTAACAGTAGTAGTAGTAGTATGAGGTGATTAGGTAACAGTAGTAGTAGTAGTATGAGGTGATTAGGTAACAGTAGTAGTAGTAGTATGAGGTGATTAGGTAACAGTAGTAGTAGTAGTATGAGGTGATTAGGTAACAGTAGTAGTAGTAGGAGTAGTAGCAGTAGTAGGAGCCGTGAGAGTAGTATGAGGTGATTAGGTAACAGTAGTAGTAGTAGTATGAGGTGATTAGGTAACAGTAGTAGTATGAGGTGATTAGGTAACAGTAGTAGTAGTAGTAGGTGATTAGGTAGCAGTAGAGAGTAGTATGAGGTGATTAGGTAACAGTAGTAGTAGTAGTATGAGGTGATTAGGTAACAGTAGTAGTAGTAGTATGAGGTGAGGTAGTAGTAGTAGTAGTAGTAGTAGTAGTATGAGGTGATTAGGTAACAGTAGTAGTAGTAGTATGAGGTGATTAGGTAACAGTAGTACTAGTAGTATGAGGTGATTAGGTAACAGTAGTAGTAGTAGTATGAGGTGATTAGGTAACAGTAGTAGTAGTAGTATGAGGTGATTAGGTAACAGTAGTAGTAGTAGTAGGTGATTAGGTAACAGTAGTACTAGTAGTATGAGGTGATTAGGTAACAGTAGTAGTAGTAGTATGAGGTGATTAGGTAACAGTAGTACTAGTAGTATGAGGTGATTAGGTAACAGTAGTAGTAGTAGGAGTAGTAGCAGTAGTAGGAGCCATGAGAGTAGTAAGAGGTGATTAGGTAACAGTAGTAGTAGTAGTAGTAAGAGGTGATTAGGTAACAGTAGTAGTAGTAGTATGAGGTGATTAGGTAACAGTAGTAGTAGTAGTAAGAGGTGATTAGGTAACAGTAGTAGTAGTAGTATGAGGTGATTAGGTAACAGTAGTAGTAGTAGTATGAGGTGATTAGGTAACAGTAGTAGTAGTAGGAGTAGTAGTAGGAGCCATGAGAGTAGTAGAGGTGATTAGGTAACAGTAGTAGTAGTAGTAGTAGAGGTGATTAGGTAACAGTAGTAGTAGTAGTAAGAGGTGATTAGTAGTAGTAGTAGTAAGAGGTGATTAGGTAACAGTAGTAGTAGTAGATTAGTAACAGTAGTAGTAGTAGTATGAGGTGATTAGGTAACAGTAGTAGTAGTAGTAAGAGGTGATTAGGTAACAGTAGTAGTAGTAGTAAGAGGTGATTAGGTAACAGTAGTAGTAGTAGTATGAGGTGATTAGGTAACAGTAGTAGTATGAGGTGATTAGGTAACAGTAGTAGTAGTAGGAGTAGTAGCAGTAGTAGGAGCCATGAGAGTAGTATGAGGTGATTAGGTAACAGTAGTAGTAGTAGTAAGAGGTGATTAGGTAACAGTAGTAGTAGTAGTATGAGGTGTTTAGGTAACAGTAGTAGTAGTAGCAGTAGTAGGAGCCGTGAGAGTAGTAAGAGGTGATTAGGTAACAGTAGTAGTAGTAGTATGAGGTGATTAGGTAACAGTAGTAGTAGTAGTATGAGGTGATTAGGTAACAGTAGTAGTAGTAGTATGAGGTGATTAGGTAACAGTAGTAGTAGTAGTATGAGGTGATTAGGTAACAGTAGTAGTAGTAGCAGTAGTAGGAGCCGTGAGAGTAGTAAGAGGTGATTAGGTAACAGTTCTGTCTCTCTGTGTGATCTGTTCCCCTCCATCTGCGGTCCATTACCAGTCTCTTCTCTATTTTCTCTCTTCAATGCTGCCATCTGGT